>NW_027418728.1:0-93867 GCF_009905375.1 Apium graveolens
AGATCACTAGATCATGAACACTTGTTATATCGCATAGTTAGTACAGAAGGTGGCCAGCCTTTAGTACTGACAAACAATTAAACAACATGTGGTATCCTACTATGCTTCTATCACAAAGATAGATAGTCATTCGGCAATACCTCCCCTTCTGGAAGGGTTGTTCTTCTCAGCTTACATGAAATAAAAAGAAAAAAACGAACTGAAGAGAATTGTATATGTAAAAAAAATATTGCCATAAAATATCTGGCTTGGAATCTACCTCTGAACTATAGAGGTTTGTCATAGGAGAACAAAACATATATGTATTTATATCAACATCATGTATTATAGCATCGTATTTCACATGCCTAAATATTTTTGCTATTTCGTCCATCATTCTATGGACCCATGCTCTCCTCGAGCTTATACACAATCACCTTTGAAACTCCCTCGATATCGAAAGTCGAATCTGGGATCTCATTCTAGACATCATCGTTACTAGAATTCTATGCTTGCACCGCAACCTTCCTCATATAGTAATACTCTCTTTCATAAGAAGGAATAAATATTCAATAGGTAGATACTCTACTTAATTAGTCTATCAATGATAACTTATACACTACCACGACCCGATTAGTGGTACTCAATCTCAACACCCATTCCAATACAACTCTCACGGTTGTAATCAGCTCATTACTCGCAGAATCATTGCTGCCTTACTATGGTCCACTACTAACCTACTGTCGTCATTCATTTTCCATAAAATCTTAATATCTAACCATACGGAGTCCATATATGTCGTATCAAATCCTTCTAAGGAGGTAACATAATCACCATTTCTGATTCATGAAGAACACTCCTGATCCTGACATACATATATGACATGAAGCAGATAAAATTACAGAAGAGTTTCAATCAAAGCAACGATAGCAGGTTAATACCATTCTTAATCATATGCTTTAATTAGAAGACTTAACTCAAGGGTTCATCTAGTCTTTTTTGAAACATGGTCATGGCTTATCTCAAGATAGTATCTTCTGAGTTAGATAGCCCGCTCATGGCGATTATGCGAATTAAACCTTTACCAACTACTATTACGGTTGGGTATTGCACAGTCATCAGAAGGAATGTCAATCTTTCAAACCATAATACAACCTTTACGGCATCAACCATCATCACTGTATTCCTTTGGCACAAGCGCCTATAATTATCCTCTTACCTTTAAAGTGTCGGCCACCTCTTTGGCCTTTCCTGATAGTAAAATTTCCCTACAGTTAATGTCATTTTAACCACCTCCAAATAAATTTTCTACCTCATTTCAATCACAGCTTATGTGAAGATGTTTCCTTAAACTGATGATTAAAAAAAAATCACCATTTTTCCATAAGTTATTGCCTCAGTCTTTAGAGGTTAATCACTGTCACGACTGACTCTCAATTATACTTAGAACATCTTTTATCTTAAGTCTTAATTTCCTGGAACAATTTCGACCTTTACTGGTTCGATCCATACTTTCTCGTGGTTTAACACGTGCCCCGCTTGGCATCATTATAATTACGACACATTTCCTTTATCAACATTTCTATTCTTGAGAAATTTTGAATATTACCTTTCTCCTTGTAAAACCTCTAAGGTTATCCTTGAATCATTCCTCCTGTATTCCCTAGATACAGGGCATATCAAGATACCATTTACTAATACTAAAACCATTGTCTATATACTCTGAAAAATTTCTCCACTGATCCTTAAAGGTCGTTATTACCTTAATCCTTTCCAAATCATACTGTCAAAACTCATACTGTCCCTATTAAGGGTGACATGCCAACCTTTATGCATTCCCCTAGGATTCATTTTAAGTTACCGATGTTCTATCCTTAATTCCACCTTGAAAAAGGTACAAGCATCCTTCCATGGATAAATAAAGTCATATATCCCTGATAAGGGTATCTTATTCAATCATTTCCACCTCGATAGTCTATACCGAATTTCACAATAGCATCCTTATTCAAGTTAAGGTCAATCCACATGGCCTCCAAAGATAACCATGGTCATCCGCTTTTCTTGCCTAATTTGGTAACGATAACAAGGATGACCTGGAAGATATTGGTCATGTTCAACGTGAACTTCTTCTTAATAATTCCTCATTTACTTTTGTGTTTATCTCAACAGTCACCTCAATTCTGCGATATCTTTCATACCTGGCATCTTCCTTTCTGGGTATCATGCCACCGGTCTTACACTTCACATTCTTGAAGGTCACTTCCTTCATTTAATTTTTCCTAATTTCCTACTCCCTTGTCTCCTCAGTCTATCCGCATTTTATTTTTTTCATCCTTAACTATCTCAAGGTTTCCTCGGATCCTCCCAACTTACAGGAAATAAAATATATGTATCTCTTATGCCTTCCACCATCAATTTAACTCATGGTGAATCACCCTCATCCTGACGATTACATACTTTTCTATTTCTATTGCTACGAGTCTTTAGGGTTTCCCTATACCCAACTCCCTTATCATTCCTCAAACTCTATTGCCGTTATATTCCTTTCCACTTCAATTTCTTTTAATTTTCCTTTCTCTTATCATTATTTCATGAACCAACACAACATAAGCATTGATTTCAAACATCCCGTCATTCTGGATTCGTGTCCTCAGAACGAATCTTGATAACTTTTACAACTTAGATTCATAATTCATCATACTCGTCTGCCTTTGTTCTGGCTCTAAAGCTTTTACACTATCTCCTTATCTTTGGGAATTACTTTCCCGAAAACAATTGACTGAACTTAAATCAGTTTATTATAATCTCTTGCTTCATGCCTTCCTTGGCCTTTCACAAGTGGGTGGTCTCTCTCTTAGAAGGGTAAGTGATAAAAACAGTCTTTTGTGGTTCGTCAATCATTCAGAATCTCAAATGATTCCTCTATTTCCTTTAGCCAGGCTCTTGCCTCGACTAGGTCAACCTGTTCCTTGGAACTCTGAGAGCTTAGCGACTTAAAGGTCATGAAAGAATTTCCTGCCGCATTGTTTCCTCAAGGTGGTGGTTAGGGGTAAAAGTATAAATTTTGTTTTAGGCAGGTCCATGGATTGCCCAATAGGAGTACCGTCTCGGGTCTCCTTTCCTTACTCGTCTTTCTGTTTCCTTAGTATGAAATGTTTCATCTTCTCCCATACTTGGGGTTATCTTATCCGTTAAAATCCTTGTTTTCCACTTCATTATATTCCGGGTTCCTTATATCTTAATTGCGACTTCCCTGATTATCGCATTCGAGGTTTGCCTCCCCCCTAATCTTATTCCTTGTGGGGCCATATTACTTGGAAAAAAAAATTGAGAATCTCTGGATATTTGTCTTACTTACTTTGCTTAAGTTCTTCCCTCGTTCAGTCCTTGCATGATTGCAAATTATGAATTCTCAAGTTCGATAACTTCCTGACACTCTCTTACGTGTTAATAGTGCAATTGACAATATGAACTTATCACCACGAACTGATCTGAACTGAATTTAACGAATATATACATAACCATTGGTTCGAGGGTACAACAACTTAACATATTAAAGGGAATTACATCATTTGATATGATCGTTTCCATCCCAAAAGTACTACCATAGATAATCATCTAGTCATTAAAACTAATCATTCATAACTTAGGCTAACCCTTCCAAAAGCGGTGCTACATGAAATTCTTATCAGATTGTTCAGACTCTGCACACTATTATGGATCAAGAAATGCGGGCACGCACGACATCCCTAACCTGCTCCATTAAAGCGGTGATGAGGTCTAGGATAGTTGCAAGTAGAGCTGGATCAATCTGACCATCAAGATGGCCTCTAGCTATAACACGGGTGGTAGCCTCAATCCTTTCCATGCTATGAGCTAATCCCACCGGAAGTATCACACCCTCAATCCTTGGTGCAGTAAGTCGATCCAACAGATCACTCCTAACATTCCGGGCCTCTGACAGGCCACCCAAAGTCATATGATAATCAGCGATAAGAGAAGCCTGAGTGGTAGCATCTAGCAGTCCATGGGGTGCAGGTGGTGCAGACCCAGGAGATCCAAATGGATAACCAAGCACGGTATCAGGTGACAATGGTGAAGGGAATAAAGGTGGCATTTCCTCAGTATGTGTTGGGCTCTGTACAGGGGAGGGAACAGGAATTGGTGGAACCTCATGGATATCTACAGGAGCCTCTGGAAGAGGGCCTGATACTGGTATAATTGGGGTCGTGGAAGGCCCACTCCTTCTGCCCTCATTACCCTTTGTGCCCTTGGTAACTCTTCATCCTCTAGTACCACCCGCAGCCATTCTTGCTCTGGTAGTCGCCCTGACTACGGTCATCTGTTCCTCAGCGGTCCCTCTCTTCATTCTCATCAGGATCCTCCATGAGAATCCTCCTCAGCCACAATCCTTTCCGGAATAACATCCTCACCCGCAACATTCTCTATCTGAACCTCATCCGGTCCCTCATTAGGGTACTCCATCGGATTCACAATTTGATCTCCAACTTGTAATAAAACATCCTCATGCTGATGCTCCTGAACCTCAGGTTCGGTGCCCCGCTGCCCTATACGAGAACGAACTATGTACTATCACGATACTATAAGGGTTTCCCGTAAGGGTTTAACTGTCAGTGCTACGTTAGGTAGCCCGACTATGAAACTTGGAAAGAGTTCTTATTATCTTAGTGAACTTATTATCTTAACGTCACATCATCTCTGAGGTTTATAACGCTTAGCTCTGATACCACTTCATGTAACACCCCCAGATTCGGGGTCGGGGATCCGGGTTGTCACGAGTTCCATTTCCCTTAATAACACCCAATCTTAATAATACTCACTACTCTGTACTGTGACCCCACAATAAACCACACACACCACACGTTATAGTCTCAGAGATGAACATCCAAAAATAATCACAAGTCATTTTATTCCACAATTATATGTCAATACACCTTGAAAAGGTTTCTGAATAAATTTACATTTCTTTGCCATTATTACAATTCATAAATAACATAAATCTGGTACAATCAAAAGTTAAAAGCCTAGCCTATTGGTAGGTTCCTACCTCAGCAACAGCGACATCAACGCCTATAGGAAACTGCGGAATGGTTTCCTATCCGCTCGGCGAATTGGAGCTTGGTCCTGTCATCTTGTCTATCTGATGTTGTGTGATGAAAAGAAGAAAGCAAGGGTGAGCAGTAAGCCCATCAAAATAATATATATAATGATTAACATATATGAGCCTTCTCATAGTACTCATGAAAGTCTTGGTCAAAAGAATGAACCAAGTTGATATTTTAATGCGATGAAGTCGCAAATATTTAGTATATATACATATATACTTTTTCAAAATCTTGGAAGTCCTCTTCCATGCATAATATACACAAAGTTCCAGTTATAATTGTATAAAAATATCGTTGCAAAGGTGATCTAATATATCTACCTTGTCTCACCGTTTTGTCTGAAAATCTTTGTCATCATAAGGACAATATTAACTAGATATATGTTTAAAAGATGAAGGTTACCAAATACTTCACTACACTTATATTATTTATAAAGCTACTTGAACTACCAATTGTTCATAGTATAATGAGCTTTTAACAGTTCATCACATAAATGAGACTACAAGACAAGATTTGAATAGATTAAAATCTTTAAAATATTATTAAAGAAAATGAAGTTATGATATACTTCATTAAGTTCTGATATATATATATCCACAGATACATCTTCCTTTATACATTTCCTGAAAACCTCTGTCATGTGAAGTATGAACAGGAGTATGAAACATCCAATGAATTTTGGAAAGGAAAAGGAATTTTGGCATAAACCAGATATCTTGCTGATCAGGCAAAGATACCCATAAGTAACCTTTTCTACTAGTAGATGGACGAATTCCCCACTGGTCATCATCCTGGCCACAATAGGACCTTATGCTCGACTGCCACTCAGCCACTTATGCATTTGATGGACTCCCACTGAGCCACTTACACTATCATGGACGCCCACTGAGCCCATGTTGCTTATGCCGACTCAATAGAGGGACTTACTTCCCGAACGTTGGGTAAGTAATCATTCATTTACCAAAACTGCAACCTTGTTGCGAATATAAATACACCATAGAGCCGAATCCCCTAGATTTTTGAGCGAGTATTCAAGTCCCCTTAAAATGGAAGATCTTGAATTTGAAAACAAGTTTTGGGATCCGCTCTACCATTTTAAATTCATTTTGATGACTCGAAACATTTTTAAGAATGTTTGGAGTAATACTGATTTATTAAAATAATCAGTCCCGATATGATAGAAATATCTGAATATTATTATTTAAATAATATTCTATAAAGAATAATTGAGGTAGAAGTTGGAAAACTTATACTTGAACTGAATAGCAAATAATCAAAGATATACTTATACGAAAGTAATATCTTTATTTGAATAATCAAAATAAGTTTGATTATTGACACTTTATTCCTTTAATAAAATAAAGAATTATATTGCAGTAATAAGCGGAGTCATAATACCTTGAATGAATATTATAAATAATATTCATAAAATAAAGGAGTCATACGTCCTCAAATGAATATCCAAGTAATATCCAATAATAATATAAAAGAGTCATAAGCCCTCGAATAATATTCGGAATAATATTCAATAAATAATATAAAGAGTCTAAAGCCCTCGAATGAATATTCAAATAATATTCATTTAATAAAATAAAGAAGTCATAAGCCCTCGAATGAATATTCATAATAATATTCATTAAATAAAATAAGTTTATCGAATAAACCTTATTCGATTAATAGTTTCAAAAACTATATCCATATATATATAAATATATATATATAATATACTCGGGAACATCGACTCCCGGTTTAGAAATATGTTCACCTTTTATCCCCTATACTAAGGGTATACGCAACTACTTGCTTATTTCTAGCATAGGTATTATGCAACTATAAGCATTGAAATCAACAGATAGATAACCAGATTACGAAACAGACATGCATATATACCATATCAGCATGCTCCAATATATCGCAAAATTTGCTAATAACAATCATGCCACTATCCCAAGATAATGCATATACACATATACAGTCACCACAACAGTATAACGGGTATAAAAACTTGCCTGAGCGACTGGGGGTTACGAATGGCTCGGAACGAGTCTGGTAACCTATAAACAACAAGTAAGTTGGAATTAAAACCAAAGTCACTTGTAAATCTATACTTTAACTAACTTAGACTCTAACGCTTGTTTTGCGCTTATTGATTCTCTTAAGTCACTCGGGTACCCTCGGCTCCACCATTTTTAATAATTTAACCTTTACGAGTTTTAGGGCGATTCCTTCGCGAGGTGTCTTACCAACTGCCTAACACTCTTACCATAATTGTTTCATACATTAATTAACCCTTTTTGGTCTTGAACCTATGTTTCAAAGTAGGCGAGGGGAAAAAGTTTCGTTCGCGAAATGCCGTTACTTGAAACGGTCGTTTCTCCTAAACCGTGCATCGGAATCGAACGAACTACATATCAAAACGAAAGCTCGTAACACGAGCTATCTAGACATGGAAATGGTCCAAATCTAGCAGGGGGGTTCTCGGGTCCTAATGTTATGCACAAAAAAACAGTCCTAAAGAAATCGGACGTTACGACGGCTATGTTTACGCGATTTCCCAATTTAAAACCATTCAAAACCAACCCAATTCAACTCAAATCAAACATACAACCAACACCATCCTTATCACATCATATCAGCCCCAACCAATTCATTTAACATTCATACTTATGCCTAAGCTTCAATTTAACTATACTACATTCTCTTAACCAAAACAACAACATTTACCATTTCATTTCCATACCATTTCAATCCCAAACTCTAAATCACAAACACTAAGCTACAATATCACCCTACTAATCAAAATCATCTTATAATACATAGGAATCTAGGGTTTGGAGATGATATACCTTCCTCGAAGTGGTGGGAGGAGCTAGGAAGCCTTAAGAAGCCTTGAGAAGTCTTAGGAATGTTTGGATCTTCAAGGAAATCAAGAAAAATGTCAAGTTAAAAACTTGAAAACACTATTCATTGTCTCTTCATTGATTAAATGAGAAGATTGAGAAGGGAATTGATGGCTTAAACTCATGATATAGCCCTAACTAAGCATAAAGATGATTAGGGAATTAACATCACCAATTTAGGAGGTTGGATCTTGAGTTTTGAATTTCTTGCCCTTTTGCAATAGTAAAAGTCGAGAGCATGAAGAACAATGCCTTGGTTTTCTTTTTGATTTTGATGAAAAATGAATTTGCTTGGCTTGGTTGATTTGTTTTTGTGTTTGATTTAGTAAATTACCTAGTTGACCTTGATTTTGTGTGGTTAAAAAGCCACCACATCTCCTTCCTTCCCATGTCATGCTTGTGTCATCCTCATGATGTCATCCTCCCCTCCTTGTCCTCTTCTCATTGGTTGGGTGACATCATCCTCTCTAATCCCTTGATTAACTTCCTAATTGTTTGCCTAATGACCGCTGATCTGTTATACGGTTCGCTTAACTTTCGTTTTCGTTTATTCGTTTGAGGGATCATACCCGGGATCTTATTACTTAGGTTCCCTTAACCTTTCTCAATACATTATATTCCTTTTTATGATCCTCTATTATAATCCTTTAATTTAAATCCTTTTATCCTGTTACCTTAGACTCAATTCTTTCCGTATCTATTGGATTTCCGGGAAAAATCAAAGTGTTCGGATTTGGATTCTGACGATCTTTACATACACTTATATCCCATATAAAGTACTAATAAAATCTCAGAATATCCATATCAGAACCCCTACATAGTGTGGCATGAAAAGGTTTCTCTTCAGCAAAACACTATTCCTAAGGGTTTTCAAAATTTCCCAAAAATTGGGGTTATTACATTTGGGCTGCATTTTGTGTAGTTGTATGTATGCATGTGAATTGAAATGTGTAGTGTTGCATGTGTAGTTGTATGCGTAGTTAAAATACGGATTTACATGTAATAACAAGTGCTTGTTATATATCTGTGTTTGTGTTGTTTGTAAATATATTTGTGGTTTAGTCTGTGTTACTAATTCATATTATAATCTTAAAATCATGTATTCAGATATTCTTAGTTTCCTAGGCAGAATAATTCAGTTGTATCAGTGTCGAAAAGATGCTACATGGCCATTAAGAGTCAAATGTAGTATATTGCATTTGGGCAATAGGTTTTCTTTTGGTTACAAATTTGCTTAGAGTAATCTCCAGTTTCGGGTTGTGATATATCATATATGAAATTTTATTTAAATATGTAGCATGTCTTTGATTTTTAACATAACTCTGATCACAACTTTGCAGATTACAGATGTTGAAAATTTGATAGTAGCACCAATATCAAAAGCATCAACTAGGCAAAGAGTTGGAAGGGCAGGAAGAGTACGTCCTGGAAAATGTTATAGGTGCTGAACTGAGAAGTTCTCATTTTATTGACAATATTTTCTTTTTAGAAGTTGTGCCTATTATTATTATCTATTCTAAATATCAAGAAGATTTTAATGGTTTAGGTGTGATACTGTGTCCAAATTCTGCCTACTGTGTGCACAGTTTGAAGTGAATTAGATCTTGAAAAACAGGGCGTGATATGAGTTGATATTTTCATAAATTGATGGGTGAATATCTTCCATAGCATCTCTCCTGGTTTGAATTAGGGGTTACCTGTGTAGGCCGAGTCTTGAATATTTCTCCCTTTATATCATCCAACTGGACTTAATGAATAAAATACTAGTCGGTAGGTGTTTATTATATGTAATTTCAGCTTTGATTGATCATTCTAGGTTTTAACAGCTCGATAACTCATGATTTTTGATATTACACTTTCATAGGTATATGCATGTCTTATCTTTCTACTTTTTGAGCTTATCTCTGGCACTGGATATCTCTGTTGTTTTTTATTGCAATTATGTCCAAGTTCCACCTCTTGGTGTTTTTGTTATTGAAAATGGATGGTTGAATTTATTATAATTCATCTTCGGCATTCTTCTCAAATATCACTGCATGAGTTCTTGTTCGTAAATTTATTAAGTTTTTGTTTTGATTTTGCTGGAGAGCAAGACTTTATGAATAATATTAATTTGAGCTATATACGATATTAGGCTCTACACAGAGGAGTATTACGTCAATGAATTGTCTACAGAGGGGATTCCAGAGATTCAGAGAACAAGTCTTGTTTCCTCTGTAATTGATGATGATGCCAAGACTTACTTCACCAGCTGGTTTCCAATAGCTGAAATTCCATTAGTATGTTGCAGTATATCTTCTCTCTGTTATCCAAGTGCAAAACCACCTACCTAGCCATATAGTAAATATAATTTATACTAATTTCAGGATTTCTAGTACTCAGAATATTTAACTTTATGTAGGAACCAATGTTCTCAAAAATGATCTTAGCTTCAGATGAGCTTGGATGTTCCGAGGAGATCTTAATAATTGTTGTTGTCCTTTCCATACAGGTAGACTCTCCCCTATATCATAATCTTTTTGGAATCTTCATATTTGATCTAGCTGTTTGCATAACATAGAAATATGAACATCTGAGTTGAATGATACAATAATTGTATGATAAGTTACATTCTAAGAGTTCTCTAATCAATTGTATACATATAGTCTACACTGGATCCTTCAAAATTCTGCAAATATTTGAGATGCTTAAGATATTACTAATAAATCAATGTGAGGCTGCAGATAGTAGCCAAGCTGCGGATCTATATACTGGCCTATATTAGTCGCATTTGGGGCTGGTGGACTAAAAGCGGCGCTTCCTTCCTTGGGAGCAGACCAGTTTGATGAGTCAGACCCTGAAGAGTCTAATACCCTTTCTAGTTTCTTTAACTGGTTCCTATTTTTTGTTGTTACTGGGGCTATCTTTGGTGTCACTTTCTTGGTCTGGATTAGTGAAAATGAAGGCTGGAACTGGGGATTTGGGGTGTCTACTTTTGCAGTAGCAATCGCAATCTTGTTCCTGTGCATGGGAAGATCACTCTACAGGAACAATGTCCCAAAAGGAAGCCCACTCAGTCGAATAATGCAGGTGTGCACCATTTTGTACAATTACACAGGATGTATGCATGGTCATTGTAATTGCAGATAGATATACTTTGATGTCCATTATTTTGATGGGGCTAATTCATGACTTCAAATGCTTTTTTCTAAAACTAGGTATTTGTGGCTGCAATTAGAAACTGTAATCTTTCACTGCCAGAGAATGCAGTAGGATTCCACGAGGTTCATGATAAACAATCTGAGACTCTTCACAGAACAAATCAATTCAGGTGCCTACTCTTATTCATCTTAGCTAGCTAGTGGAGATTCTTAGTGTTCGGAAAATTTAATCTCTCTATATTGCAGGTTCTTGGATCACACAGCAGTTATTGTGACTACAGATTCATCTACTGTTAACAATCCGGCACCCTGGAAAATGTGTACTGTGACACAAGTCGAGGAAACAAAAATTTTAATTCGGATGCTCTCGATAATTTTAAGCACTATCTTCATGAATACATGTTTGGCTCAACTCCAAACTTTCAGCATTCAACAGAGTAATACGATGGACAGAAATCTTCTTGGTTTTCAAGTCCCTGGATCTTCAATCCCTGGCATTCCACTAGTGTTTATGTTTATATTGATCCCAATATATGATCGTGTCTGTGTTCCAATTCTCCGAAAGTTCAAAGGGATTCCCACTAGAGTCACACACCTCCAAAGAATAGGAGTTGGACTCGTTCTCTCAGCCATTTCTATGGCTGTGGCAGGAATAGTAGAGACACACCGCAAATCTGTTGCTATCGAGTACAACATGGTTGATTCTGCAGAGCCTTTGCCTATGACTGTGTTCTGGTTAGGTTTCCACTATGCAATATTTGGAATGGCTGATATGTTTACATTGTGAATAGTCTAGTAAAGCTCATGTTTTTTTAAAAAAAAACTTCTGTTGCAGTCTATATGGGTATCGTCCAGGGGATCACAGAAAGAGCTAGATGAAGCAAAGATGAGATTTGCTGCTGCCGAGGTTTCATCTCAACTCATGTTTAATTTATATAGAGCTTTAGCTGGTTTAGCAACTGTTAAATTTTAGAAGAGCTTCAGCTGGTTTAGCAGATGTATTTCTGTTTGGGATGAACTATGTAAATGATCGATGGTGGATGTCTAGTACTTGCTTTTGCAGTTATGTAGTTTGTTTGGATTATGAAGTTTGTTTGGTGGTGGATATATGTACGTAATTGGTATAATCTATGGTAAATCAATGAATGTATGTTTGTTTTGGTTTGGTTAGTTTTGGAATGGTAAAATGGCAGTTGGTATGTTTTTGGATGACTCTTGTTTGGGTTTTGGGCATTTGATTGAAACAGGGGATTCATGAATAAAAAAATAAACAAACATCACTTCATGAACAAAATAACTGATGTAAAATGTAGTCAAATAAGATATTTCATACAATAAACTGATGTCATAAGCAGGCACATATATCAGCTCACAAGAAATGACTGATGTAAAACAATATAGATATCACATTTTGAAAGAACTGATGTTAAACACACACAAAGACATCAGTTTCATTAAAAATGAAAGGTACGACATCGCTTCTGATAAAAGACTGATGTAATATGTTAAGTTACACATCAGTTTAACAAGTTTTTCGATGTTAATGTATCATATTGCTTTATATGTGATAAGTTTAAAATGATATACATGACATATGAATGAATAACTAAAACTATAGTGAAGGTATACATTGAAGAAAAACATCACATTGTTAAGAAAAACGATGTCTAAACTGTGTATAGACATCGGCTAATAAGCGATGTGTAATGCACCTACCTTTCTCATCGCATACAAAGGCATCGCTTGGATTTTAAATAGACATCGGCTAATAAGCGATGTCTATTGACAAATTTCTAGAAGTGATATCTCTCTCACTCATGACGAACCCTACTAGATCTACGAACAACCTATGTTTCCGGAGCAGGAACATCTTCATCGAGATCTATAGTCCTCCCACTATTTTTCTTGTAAAGTAACTCTATTTAAAAAACAGCAGTCCGAGCAACAGACACTTGGTTCTCAGTAGAATTATATAAACTACACCCTTCGTTTCTTCATGATATCCCATAAAATAACATTTATCTAATTTTGGTCCTAGCTTGTCAGAGACCAAGCATTTCACAAATGCTTTGCATCCCCATACTTTCATAAATGACATGCTATGACGTTTCTCAGTTATATCTCATATGTAGTCTTTTTAACCGATTTAGTTAGAACTCGATTTAGTGTATATGTAGTTATTTCCAGAGCATAACCCTAGAAATTTATTGGAAGATCCTTTAGACTCATCATCAATCGTACCAGTCCAACAAGGTACGATTTCTTCTCTCAGAAAATATGTTCCATTGAGGCATTCTCGAAGGAGTAAACTATGTTCCAATGAGACAAGCTTTGCATTCTTCGTATGATTCCTAATTCAAATTTACGAGGTAGCCATCTTTATGTAACTTAGAAATGCGTTTCTCATTATGTGGCCTAAATGACAATGCCAGAGGTATGTTTGATTTGAGTCTATCATTCTTATTGCAGTTTATTATCATTACTATTTATGTTATAGACATGAGTATCAAGATCAAGAACATATAAATATTATACAAATGTGCAACCCCATAGCTAGCATTATTCAATAAAAAGGAAAAACATTTTTCTTAATCAAAAATAAAACCTTTCATATCCAAATAAGAAACTGAAATAATATTTTTACAAATCGCGAGGAACGTAAAACCAGTTATCTAGTTCTAAAAAAGCCCGGTGGGTAATGATAAATGATAAGTCCCTACACCTAAAGTAGCAATCTTTACTCTATTCCAACACGTAGGTCGACTTCTCCCTTCACCAATATCCTACTTTCCTGCAGTTCCTGCATATTTATACAAATTTGAGAACCATATCCATTATCTAATACCAATGAACTAGAAGTAGAAAAGTTAACTTTTATACCATAAATACCTGAATCAGAAGCGCCGTCAGCCTTCTTATTTTCCAGATCCTCCAAAAAAAGCATGATAGTTTCTCTTCCAATGACCCGGTTTCTTGCAATAGTGACAAGTATCGCCCTTTGCAATACCGCCTCCAGGCTTCAAAGCCTATTTGGGAGAAGTTTTGGGAGCAGTATCAGATTGGGATCACATCATCTTCTTGCATTTCCATTTACCTTTCCCTTTGTCTCTCTCTTTGATCACCGTCATTATGGGAGCAGGGGACACCGTCTGAATGTTGGTCTCGGCAGTTTCCAATATAGCCAACAATTTGGTAGGTATCTTGTCTCACATTCATGTTGTAATTCATTAAAAATTGAGCACAGTGGTTGTTCAAAGATTGTAAGTTCAGATCTATCTAGGCTTCCGTCCCAATCTTAGAACCCATAGTAGCAAGGTACTCCATATATTAAATCATCTTCAAAATATGCGATCCAACCAAATCATGATCACCCTGTTTGCATGCATACAAAGCTTTGCTTGTATCAAATCTCTCTTGACGAGCCCGTTCTTCAAACATACATTTAAGGTGATCAATCATGATATAAGCATTATATGCTCATATTGTTTCTGAAGCTCAGGACCCATAGTCGCTAGCATCAAATAGGTGACATACATGTCAGCATCTATATGCTTTTGATAAGCAGCCTGTTGAACATGTGTTGCACCTTCAGGAAGAGGTTCAGGACGAGGAACATTAATGATATGGAACTTTCACTCCTTCCTGAGGACTATCCTCCGGTTCCTTTTCCAATCAAGGAAGTTTGTTCATGTCAGCTTGTCTTTCTCAAGGACTGGCCACACGGAGAAGTTGTTTGAGTTGTTTGGCCTTTTGATATCTCTAATATTAAAATACATAAAATGAATTAGTCTACAGATGCTCAATAGATTATATTCAATTGATTATTATATATATTCAAAATATATATCTCCTACTATTTTTATTAAATAAATAGCCCTAACTATTAATTCGGAAAGAAAATCTTCAATATCCTTTCTGGTGAGCCAAGATCCAAATTTCACAACATTTTAGTTCAGCTTTGGCTTTACTCCTAAAACATGATTCAATAAGATAAACAGTATTTGTTAATTATATCAACTATATAACTCTTGGAGAGTTCGATGGAACAACATTTGTTCATATTTATCTAATAGATCTCGCCAAACTCCATGCCTCTAAGTTCATAATCCTATTGTGGTAACTTAGTTAAGTCAAACATAATAGTCAGAAAGTATTAATATACTTCACCGCATCTCCCACTATAGATGAGAGTACTTCGCTCTTGCGAACCCACTCCTTATCGATGTAGGGGTTAACGCGTTGGACATATTGGAAGGCATGTGAACAACTTAATATGAGCTTTAGGGTTTTGTAAATATTAAAATGATCATGATCCCATCATAAAGAGATTATCAATTGCTCCTTGAATAATATACTTCAAATCAATATTCGTCAATGGTTTGATTTCCCAGTAGAGAGGGAGTCACAATGGTCTCTCTTAAAACCCACAACCTTACAAGTTCAATGTACCCGCTTTTGACAAAATTGCCCCATATCAGAAATAAAGAAAATTCTTATTTTTATTATGTATTTCTAAAATACAAGAATCTCATGTTCGTTTGTTAAATTTTAAAATCTTGAATCATGACAAATTTTATCTTCTTTAGCAGGCATTGCATGGGTGAATTATCTAATATATACATACATTGTTAATCTAATTAAGCATACATCATTCTAACTACTCTATAGATTCATTCATCACATGATATATGTAAAGTGCAATAAAATAAATTTGGTAGGTTATGGCCCCATCCTATGTGATCTTAATCAAGCTCATGATCAAGATCATGGTCAATCTAAGGTGGTTAAGTAAATAAATACAACTATCTATTACATCATATGTCTTCTTACTTTATTTGCTTCCTTGTATAGCTTTCTTGGATCACATTCAATGGACTCCTTTTTCTAGTCTTCAAATCTTCAGGTGCATTACATAAATAAAATATAAAAGACTAATCTAATGAACTTACAAGTAGAACTCGAGTTACATTCGAGATTTAATATTACATGAATCAAAACGACATGCAAGTCATATTTAAAAACTAAAACCATAATTAAAAAACATTAATCTAATGTCTAAAGATCATAACCATCCACCATGCCTAAATAACATATATTAATATAATTTATTATATACTTATTATTATTAATCTAATTAATCATATCAAGTGGAACATATATGAAACACTATTTTACAGAACAAACTCCGCTGAAAATTTGAAAAAAACATCATAATCAAAACAGAAACTTTCTGCTTGATTCTTCATGTCTGTATCATTGTATCATATACATACAGTATGTTCCAGTCCCCTATTGTGTCCATACATAATTAATCATAATAAAAGTCATCTCAGATCATCAACACATGCATAATATCTTCATATAGATCATGGAAGATCATCAACATATATAATATCATCATATTTATCATGGCTAATCATTAACACATGCATAATATCATAATATCTATCATGGAAGATTATCAACACATGCATAATATACAAATCGCAAACATATAGTCATGACAGAATGTATACATGATATTATCATCAAAATCAGTAAACACATAAACGAATTAAAACCTTTCGCAAGTAGCTATGATACCATTGTTGGGTTTCGGGATATAAAATACAACGGAACAATAAATAAAACCGTAAAAACATATAAAAACTGAAACCCACCGCATGATCCATACGAAAAAATATTTAATTTGTTGATGAGATATTTACCTTAAAGTGTTTTATGATTATGGTTGTCAAAAAGAGATCATTACTTCAACCCAACACCACGTATCTCGCCTTAACGATGTACGCCGTATAGGTATCCACACGAAATCCGGTACAGAGGAGGCGTGTACTAGCACCGGAAATTGAACTCGTTCTTCTTCTCTCTCTCCCTCTGCTACTAGGGTTTTGTTATAAAAACGTAGTTACCTAATTCATCCCTAAAAGAGATTATATATGAGAGAAAAAAAAATGAGTTATAACCCTAATCCAACAATGTAGTCATATTAAATATTAAATTCTAATTTATTGTCTAATTAAGTCTCACTTAATTATCCAATAACTAAATTTCTAATTTAATAATAATAAATTTAAATTTCATTTAATCTATTAATTAATTCCAACTTAATTAAAATTAAATAATAAAAAATTCATATTTAATTCAAATTTGAGTTTAAATTAAATATTCCTCCAAACTTTCTTTTTGGGTCGACCCTATAGGTTATTATTATGTTGGCAAATTATTAAATATCTCATATTAAAATTATAAATAATAAGTGGCATCCAGAAATATATCATTGCTACGCAAGTAATAATAATTAAATCGGTGATTGATTAAACCTTTCGTGAATAATGTACAATATAATATAATCCATCTAAATATATATTATAGATTAAACTCAAGGCATGTTATGTGTCATCCTCTTCATGGTTTAATCGCGGGTTCCATGATCAATTAGTAGACTACCATTCCAAATCAACATTTGAGCGCGGCGTCACGCATTTCATAGTCTAGCTCGCACAAGAGACCAATAATATTACTCCAAATAGGAAGGTTAAATCATTTCTAGATCATTCATATTTCTCATATGATTTATTATACATCTAAAGTCTAATTTCATCATTACGCGGTCAAAGGCAACTTTTAATGTAATATCAGAGTATATTAATCATCATATAGAAATATAATGATTTCAAGTCGAAGGACGATTACATCATTATCACTGTGAGAATTACTTATCAACACACATGTAAAATCTCACATTTGGTCTCTCCAACACCATGTATATTTACATCTACCCGTGTTTTCCATTTTACTATCACTATACGTATGATCAATAAGATGTGATTATCAGTCAATAAACACACTAGTCTTAATGTATTATTATTGTCCCATAATAATAACAGTCGACTAGGGATATTTAGGATATAATACTAGTCACGTACTTAGAGATATAGAATTCATATCATATTAAAAGGACATTTATTAATCTAATATTTATATCGCAGTAAATTAAGATATAATAAACTATGAAAGAATAATCGATTGAACATAAATACTAATAATCCAAATATCATAAACAAAATATAATAGGGTTATGTGTAGGGCACAAATACTAACAATGACAACCTAAAAAATATATCTAGAAGATTTTTTTAAAACTTAATTAATCATCTTCAGAGTCTTCATTATTTTAGCATTTCTTATATCTTTGTCCTAGCATGCATTCTTTTATGTCATAATCTTTGATCACAACGTTGTCTTTTTGCCTTCATTAGTGAATTTAAATTCATTTAGAGTAGCTTTTTCCATACAACTCTTCATAGCTCTCCAAGTGTGCTTGTTCCTCCCTTCTTAATTACAATAGCAAGTCTTTGAGAAAGAACTACCATGAGAAAATAAGTATTTGAGAGGTCTCTTGGTCCCAACCTAAACATTCTAAGAACCTAAAATTATTTGTTATCTCATGTCATTGTCCAGTACCTACAATTTACATAACATGAATATAAATGGTTAGTATTAATGAATACCTAAGTTCATTTTAAAATTGAAAAATGATCTACAACAAACTAAGAAAAGTAATGAAGGGAAGAAATTTTTTACGTAAACATGTGAAAAATGAAACAGATGTGCAAGTAGCAGAGGAAGAAGATGAAAAGTTGTAAAATGAAAATGAAAATCCCTGGGAGAAAACTATAGCTTTATAAATACTAATTACAAATTTTTCTACTATGCTTGACTTATATTTCCTAAATATCAATTATCGTCATTTTTAACTTTTTAAATTTAGATGCTCATTTTGAAATTTTGGATTAGAGCCCTCATTTTAAATTTTTTATAGAATTATGGTTTCCTGCATGAGGTAGGTTATAAGTTTTGACTTCAATATTGAATATTTAACTTTAGGCCCAATTTCAATTTTTTTGTAAACTATAATTTTCAACCATATCTTCTATTTACCATCAACTTGTGGTAAGTTAAGACTTTGGTCATCATTTTAATTTTTTGCACATATAAGCCTGGTTTTAAATTTTTTAGGAAATTATCAAAATTATGAAAAAAAAAATTTATCAAACTTTATTATGTGAATCATTATAATCGATTTTTCATTGTAAATTCAATTCAAATGTGCTTTACCAATCACACTTTTTTGTACATATAATTAATATATATTAATATTAAATATTACAATTGGATCACCAAAAATTATAAATAATCAATACAAACTATTATTCAAAAAAAAATTATATTAAAATATTTGCAAATGAGTAGTAGAAATCATAATATTTACACACATGTGTATTTCATTCCTGTTGGATCCTTCAAGGAATTTTTTAAAAAGATTAATCAATACATATTACAATTAAAGCATTGCAAATGAACTTTAAAAATCACAACACTTGACATACATGACTAGTTCACTCGTGAGATTACCCATGAATTATTCAAAAAATTAAAAAAAATTAAGTTTTAGCCCTAATCTTACCCCAAAAATCTTAACCATAAATAATAATCCTCAAGCTAGTTTTCACCTTCAATATAGGTATAGGTGGTAAATTAATATATATAGGGGAGAAGATGGAAGACCAAAGAGTTTATTTGATGTTCCTCAATCTTATTTTTTTTTTTCTAATTTTCTTAATTTTCTGAATTAGTTAATATTAAAAATTACAGTTACATATATTCTTCTAATTATATTATTATCGTTCGTAATATTCTTTTCTTTAAAATTTTTGTAATTTATAAGAAAAATAATTAATAGAAGTCTTGACTAACAAGTTAAATATTTAATATTTAATTGAGTAAAGTCTTGACTAACAAGTTTGGCAATGTAAAAAGTAAGTAAATAATCTTATATTATATACATAAATGCGAATCGTTTGACTTCAAAAATAATTTTCTATTACAATTTCAAACTTTATTTTTCATGTTATTGTAATTTTTCGGCTACTCATTTTGTTAAGCCTTTAAATTTGTGTTAATTGTTTGATTGTTTTTATGAGTTCAGAGTGTATCATTTTGTTTAAGAAAGAATTACGGATGCTACTAGACTTAGTGGTTCATTTCATATTATTTGGTTAAAAGTATGTTACTCCAAGTTTATATTTAAGTATTTTTTATGTAGTCAAGAAATATAGTGGAGCACAATATATGCTATATGGGTAATAATAAATTTTACATACATTAGCAAAAGACAAGTATAAGCCCATTATAGAAATCCGCCCATTATATAAATCGGCCAATTTTTCAAAAATCATCAATAAATCGCTAAGAAACTCGTCCAATATTTTACCGGGTTGCTAAATTACCGATAAATCATTCGATTTGTTAAAAATCGCACGATAAATCACATATCAATAATTAAACCAAATAGTTTTAATTTCCGAAATTAATAATCATGAGTACAACCAAACAACCTATAATTTTTATATATTAATGTATTTTCGCATGTATTTATTATTGTAATTATAAAATATTTATTTTATTTTCAATGGAGCACGTATATAAGTAAATGCTATCATATTTAATAATAAAATATTTATTAATTTCTTAAAAATATTTGTATAGTCCCGCCCTGAAGCATGGCTTAATGTCTTGGTCCAGTGAAGCGTGGCTTAATGTCTTGGTCCAGTTATATAATGATTTCAATGTGTTTTATCTAATTTATAAATTTTTGTAACATATTTTAAAATATCATGAATTTACCATAATCTTCTAGAAAACTTCATAAAAATTTCATTACAATCCAAAATTTTTATAAAGCTTATGAAATAAATTTGAATATCATCGACTTTAAAAATTTATAAAATATTACTTACTTCGTCTCACTAGATTATTAACATTTGAAATGGAGTATCGACATACATTTTAATACTTTTATCTAGTATCATTTTATAACTCATATTTAAAATTTTCTTTTTCTGAATAAAAGTTTAATGCTTAAACTTTTATTGAAAAAAAAATTAAAAACAAGTTACAGAACTATAGTAAATAAGAACCTTTAAATATGTGCCGATTTTTTGTTTCAAACGTTACGAACCTAGCGGAACGGATGGAGTAATTGATTGTCTCTGAAATGTGAATACAATAATATTTCAATAAAAATCAAAAAAAAATTATCCAGATATGACAAATTTAATGAATGTTTTAAAAGTCTTTCAAACAGCCACAAATTTTTAATATTCAAAAATATATGTTATAATCCTAATTAAATACACCTTCGTTAATATAACTAAAAATGCCCTTAATTTTTAATGTTAATCGCCATATGCGCTACCTCTAGTGTTAATAAGTCAATCAAATCCTAATTTACTTTATGAATTTATATAATAAAAATCCTCCCATTTACATTTGATATTTATGATCAATATCTTCATTCACCTGATCACTTATTTTTTCACTGTGTAATTAGCTAATCAGTAATAATCAAATCTTCATAATGTACACAGGCACCGTAAGATAATAAAAACCAATTATTTTGAATAATGTCATTGATATTTGCGGTGCTTATTGTCCTAAAAAATAAATATTTTTCGCACAAATTAACAATATAATATATGTGCATGTCACCTGCTAAAAGATTACTTCCCTAAAAATAACTAGCAATTAACAATCATGATACAGGTATGGTACGCGCCACATAATTATGCAACTAGAGTTTGTCCGTGCAACTCACGTGCTAGGAAATTAGCAACTAATAATCATGTCCACCGTAAGAGAATAAAATCCAATTATTTAGAATAATGTCATTGATCTTTACAGTGCTTATTATCCTAAAAAATAAATGTTTGCCGCACAAATTAACAATATAATATATGTGCATATCACGTGTTAAAAGATTATTTCACTAAATAACTAGCAATTAAAAAACATGATACGCGTATGGTACGCGCCTCCTAATTATGCAACTAGAGTTTGTCCGTGTACGTGCGAGAAAATTAGCAACTAATAATCATATTTATATCCCACGTGCTAAAAAACCTAGTAACTAATAGTCAAGCCACTAGCAGTATGCCACTAGGTAAATATATGCAAAATCCATATCTGAGTAGCAATTTAGTGAGTTGATATATTTGTAACAGACCCGTGACATACAAATCAAAGAAAATAAAAACTAGTCAAAATCTATTGGATTTTAGTTTTTAATTTAGTCATTAATTTACTCCAATATCTTATTAATATCTACATAAAATAATTTTGAAATCCATAATTATTGCCTAATCGGTTTTAAATCAAAGTTGTATTTTAAATCATATAAATATAAGGCACTACCAACATGTTGTGATATAGTAAATGAGTAATGATCTAGAGTTTTATGTTACATTTACAGATGGAAGGCGATAACAACCAAAGCCAAGACTCTTCCCAAATGGTTCAACAGTTACTCCCACC
Organism: Apium graveolens; assembly: GCF_009905375.1. Taxonomy (NCBI): domain Eukaryota; kingdom Viridiplantae; phylum Streptophyta; class Magnoliopsida; order Apiales; family Apiaceae; genus Apium; species Apium graveolens. The sequence continues at coordinate 22,522 of NW_027418728.1, forward strand.
TCATGAACCGCACCACTCTGATTTTGAAACCAATCCCCTGAACAACACCAATCCCCAGAACAACAACTCTACGGGGGGGGTGGCGGTTTTTTCCCAAAAAGTTGTCCACGAGGCCGTCCTCGTGGCTCCAAAAACAAGCCTAAGACTCCTGTTGTCCATAATTGTGAGAGCTCCAATGTTCTCGAGGCGCACGTTCTTGAAATTTCATCGGGCGCTGACATAATGGAGACCCTTAACATATATGCAATGCAGAGAGGCAGTGGTGTGTGTATCTTTAATGGGAAGGGGACAGTTTGGAATGTTATCATCCACCAACATGCTTCTTCTTCCTTGTCTGGGGGCGTTATTACACTGCCAGGTGCTTTTGAGATTATTTCGATTACTGGGACAGTGCTTCCTCCCCCGGCTCCACCAAGATTCGGGAGCCTATCGATCTTTTTATCAGGAGGACAAGGGCAGGTTCTTGGGGGAAAAGTGGTAGGTCCGCTGATTGCCAAAGGTGCAGTTATTTTGATGGTGGCTACTTTTGCCAATGCGGTATTTGAGCGTATACCATTGGAGAGGCACGGGGGAGCAGAGCGGGAAAATGCAGCAAATGGTGCTAATCAGGTGCAGGAGGTTCAGCCACTGATATCTCAGGCATTTACCGTGATAGCAAGTGTTGGTACTAGTCTTTCTTTATTTAATGCAGGGCCTGCTGTAGATTTGCCAAATAATTTTGTTGCACCAGGGCCTCCCATTTAGATATTGAATCAACAACCCGTGTATTTAGATAAAAGGCTTCTAGACAATATTTCTTTTAGTGGGTTAATTTTTAAGTCAAAAAGAACGGTAGTTTGAGATCTAATAAAAATTTACAAATTATTTAATGATAGAAGGGTATTCTCTTTGCTAATTTACCAACAATGATTTCTGAGATATATACTTTGTTAAGTTCATAATTAAATAATTACACTTTACTTGATATTTTTTTAATTATTTAATTTGTTTACTAGAAAATATGCTGTTTTAATTGGAACTAATAACCAACTCACCATTCCATATTAGCTTAATCAAGATATAATCTATTGGTCATATCTCTCAAAACAAAATTTACTTATGCAATGTGTTAATATTTTTAATCAACAAAGTTAACTATTTTAAAACAGAATTATTCTCACATCTCTTCTATGAAAAAAAAACTTTAATAACACATAATATTCCATTAATTTATCACATAATCCCATAAATACATAAGAAAATTTGATGCAATGTAGTTACATTCAACTAATAAGTATTTCATAACTCCTTGTGATTTACAAAACCGACATAATGTTGGGTCCAGTTTTTGGTCAAAAAAATTATATAAACTATAAATGTAAATAATTTAAATTTGTTATTTGTCAACTACAGTTGTTATTTTTTATAATAGTTTACAAATTATACAAAAGTCTATTATACTAGTTAGTAACATGTGTGAAGTACGGGCCTAAATTATAAAATATCAAATGCTACATTTATATCTCTCCAACGGCCTTTTGTTTTGGCTACTTTGGAAAAAATGGGATTCTCATCCCCTTTTATCTCTTGGATTAAAGCTTGCATTTGCACAACAAAGTTTTCTATCAAACTTAATGGCATTATTCACGGTTATTTTGATGGTGCGCAAGGAATTCGCCAAGGTGATCCTCTGTCGCCTTATCTCTTCACTATATGCATCAATGTTCTCTGTTGTCTATTAAAGCCAAAGCCTCCTGCCTTCAAATATCATTGGAAATGCAAGCACTTGTTCCTCTATGAGTGGGCTTCAGCCAAGCATTCACAAAAGCAATAGTTTTTTCCGCAATGCTTCCCCCGAGTTTTTTGATTGGTTTGATAATGATTTTGCGATTCCTAGAGGTTGTCTACCAGTTATGTTTCTTGGGGTGTCTTCAATTTCTGGTCAGTTGTGCTTGAATGACTGCATTCTCTTTTGCTGGAAGAGTTCGCCTAATAAACTCTGTTCTACATGTTCTACATGCTATCGAGGCCTATTGGTGCAACCTTTTTTTGCTTCCAACAGCGGTTCATGCACATATCCAATCTTTGTTGACTCATTTTTTTGTGGAGGAGTAATATTAATCAGAAAGGTGGTGCTAAAATATCTTGGAGAATAGTTTGTCTCCCTAAGGAGGAAGGGGGCCTTGGTGTTAAAAATATGGTGGATTGAAATTGAGCTCAAATTCTAGGTCACTTACTCAAGGTTGTCACAAAAAACTCTAATTTGTTGTCTACTTGGGTTAATTCTACTCTTCTTCGTAACAAACATTTAAGGACCATGAAAATTCCTCCTGACTCATCCTGGATCTGGAAAAAGGTTCTCAAACTTCGTAACATTGTATTGTAGTTCATCACCTATGACATAGGGAATGGATGCAATACTTCGTTGTGGTTTGATCCTTGGTGGGAAGGGGTCTGTCTTGTATCTACTTTGACATCTCCCATCATTCGTCAATGTGGTCTTTCAAGTAATGCTACTGTTGGTGTGATGCTTCAAACTGGTCATTGGGCGTTGCCAACTCCCAACTCTAGACATCATCACGTGGATCCTCTCCTAACGCAATGGCTTGAACATTTTTCCTTTCCGGTTGTGCGTGTTCATAGAGAAGACAGGATACTTTGGACAGACATTCATGCTGCCGAGATAAAGACAGGGAATATTTGGGATTCTATCAGAAATAGGGGAACTGAGATAAGTTGGGCTCCTGCGGTTTGGCACAAACTCACAATCTATCGTTACGCGCACCACCAGTGGGTGGCTTGTCACGAGCGTCTCCCTACGCTTGCGCGCCTTGCTCGTTTTGGCATTGCTTTTTCTCAGATTTGTTACTTGTGTATTGGAGGTCTCGAGATGGACAATCACCTTCTTAGACATTGTCCAACAGTGCTTTCGTACTTCGGAAAATTTGTACTCTCTTGCATGTGCACATTTTGGGTGACTCTTGGGTTCACTGTCTGGAGTTAGTTTTACAGATTGAAGACAGCTACTTCGTACCCTTTCTTTATATTGCCTTCAGATCTTTTGTTATCATATTTGGAGGGAAAGAAACGCACGGGCTCATGATAAAAGCTGTTTTGGGTCTCAACAACTTTTTGATGGGATCGTGGTCGATTTCAAAGCAAAATTAGCTAGTTCTTTATGGTTCTCTTAACTAGTTTCTACTAGGCCTGAGTATATTTTTTGATTGCTTTCTATCTTTAATCTGCTTGTAGATTGATTATAGATAGTCCCCTTTATGGCATGTCATAGAGCTTGGGTATATCCCTTGTTTTTCTTAGTTTCTACAATATATACATACTTAGCAACAAAAAAAATCTCTCCAACATAATATTATTAAGACTCGAAAAAAAAAGATCACGAAAACTTATCATATTAAAGCGGTTTGTTTATAAATACTCGTTAACGGCATATACTTTTTAATTACTATACTGAGATCATTCCTCGGAATACTAACAATTTCAAGTGTTTTACTTTACAAAATTTATTAAATACTGTAAAGTGTGAATAACAATAAATAATATTTAATTATAGGTAGTCATAATAATTAAATCCAAGTGAAATTATAGAAGATACATTACAAATAATTTTTTTTTTAATTACATTATTGCAAAGAATCAAAATATGGTGAAATTATTAATAAGCATTATTAAAAGTGTATAATAAGTAAATCTTATTTAACTATGTATAGTCATGCCAAATTGAAATCTAAGTAAAATCATAAAAGTTAAATTATAAATAAATTTTATGTAGGTTATGGGGAATCGAACCATGTTAAAATTAAATAATTGAAAATTATATCAATAAATTTTGAATAAAAACGTAGTTGTGGGGAATCAAACTCACGGTTATAATGAGAGTCTTAATAAATTGTTGTGTTCCATTTAAAGAGTGTATTACTTATTAAAAAATTGTATATAAAAAATAAAGTGTAAATAAAATAGAAGTCAATTCGTCACACTATTATTATAACCAAAAGTCAACAAAATCTACAAAGAAAAATAGTCAAGTAAGTAGTTATGATTTAGTGATATAAAATTTAAAATATATATATATAAATATCTAATAAGTTGATAGGGATAAATAAACCCTGATTGCATAATTAAATATTACAGGTTGGGATGCAAGGCCCAATAAGAAGATGTATGACATTCAGACCAGAAAGGTTAACATGTTGATCAGGCCTGATGGACCAGATAAGGCCTGATGGAATAAAGAAGGCCCAAAAACCCTGATTATTTATTAATTTCGTAATTAATAAATAAGGGAGAAAAACAGCTATTAAGATAAGTCCTAGTGGGGATATAAATCCTTGTAGATTGGCCTCCAAGGAACCTCATGGGATAAGGAATCGGCTTCCTACTCCCAATGACTCGTAAGTCTATCCTAATTCAGAGACTTGACCACCAAGTCTCCTATACCAAGTCCAATTCAAGGACTCTCATACCTATATAAGGGGTCTCACCCCACAAATAAGAACTACGTTTTTTGACATGATCATTGGCAATCAGCAAGGTACGTAGGCATCTTGTTAAGGCAGATTGAGTCACGAAATACAAGAGCAGTCAAAATCGAGCCTTAAAGCTCACGTTCCTTAGTATTAAATACAGCAATTATATATTAGTTTTTAATCCATAACATTTGGCGCCGTCTGTGGGAAACAACAACAACCATGGCGAGAACACGGAGACCAATTAGAGCTCTGGAGGAAGGAACACCATCAGGGACAACCCAGGTGATTTCGTCAACCGTGGAGATTCCTCCCCATTCAACTTATGCATCTACTCAAGGGGAAGCCCAGATAGGGGCAACTCAACCTCAGCCACAAGGAACGACTCCCCCGACTATTCAAGGTACGAATCCTCAAGTTCAACAAGTACATGTACCAGTGAATTCTCGACCCGTCGGGTATGAATATTCAACTGTTGTTACTACTAACCCCCCTTATGGGATGCCCCTTTACCCCGAGGTTGGAGGAAATGGATATGCTGGGTGGAGTGAAGCACGAGAGCAATTGCCCCCTATATACGAAGTTTGGCTCCTATCCCCGAGGATCGGGAATTTTCTGGTCCTTACACTGAGAGAGACTCCGAATCTTCGGATGATGAAGTGGCCCCAAGAAGGAGACGTCCTGGCAAAGAGCTGATGGCCGATGGAAGGCAACTCCCTCGAAGCACCCAAGGGGCGAATCCCCAGGAAGTGCAGGAAAGGATCAGGGCTCATGAGGCTGAGATCCAAAGGCTGAGGCGTGACTTGGAAGCTCACCAGGCCACCAGAACCCAGATACCTCCTAGGGGGAGGAATCCTCCTCCTGTCATAGACCTGGATGGTCCGGTACGAAGAAAGGTTGTCGCCCCCAGAACTGATCCAAGTAATCTCCTTCCCCTTGAAGATCCTAATGATCCAACTCCGCCTTTCACAAAAGAGATAATGAATGCCCATATCTCAAGGAAATTCAAGATGCCCATTATCAAAGCCTATGATGGCACGGGTTACCCCGCTAATCATGTTAGGACATTCTCTAATGCACTGCTGCTGCAACCCGTGAATGATGCTATAAAGTGTCGGGCCTTCCCTCAAACCCTGTCGGGTATGGCTCAAAGATGGTACAATCGCTTGCCCCCAAACTCTATTGGATCGTTCGGAGAGTTAAGTCAGGCTTTTATTAAGCAGTTCATCAGTGGGAGAGTCCATGAGAAAAGTTCAGCGTCTCTTATGAGTATTGTGCAGGGAGCTAAGGAATCCTTGAGAGATTACCTGAATCGTTTCACAAAGGAGGCTTTAAAAGTCCCGGACCTTGATGATAAGGTAGCCATGATAGCACTGCAACAAGGAACTAGGGATGAGTAGGATCTGGAAAATTCTTGAGTTTCATGGTCTCAAAGAGAGGAATTGAGGCTAACCCCGATAAAATAAAGGTGATCCTGGACATGGAACCACAAAAAACTATCAAGGATGTTCAGAAACTCACCGGAAGGGTTGCTGTGCTAGGACGATTCATCTCCAAGTCGGGAGACAAGTGCTTGTCATTCTTCAAGTCACTAAAGAACATCAAAGACTTTGTATGGAATGAGGAAAACCAGAAGGCATTCGAAGAGTTAAAGAAGTATATGGCTCAGGCCCCGTTGTTGGCCAAACCATCTTTGAATGAAGTTTTATTCTTGTACTTGGCTGTTTCAGAGAGCGCCTTGAGCGCGGTGTTGGTTAAGGAGGAGCTGAAAGTCCAGAAACCCGTATATTATGTCAGCAAAATTCTGCATGGTGCTGAATTGAATTATTCAACTATTGAGAAATTTGATCTAGCCTTGGTAATGGCTTCGAGAAAACTGTGTCCTTACTTTCAGGCTCATCAGATTGAGGTGCTAACAAATCAGCCACTGAGAAATATCATTCACAGTCCCAAGGCAAGTGGGAGATTGATTAAGTGGGCAATAGAGTTGGGAGAGTTTGATCTCAAGTATAAGCCGCGAACGGTAATAAAAGCCCATGCACTAGTTGACTTCGTGGTGGAATGTACCATACCCAACCATGAATTCGGGGGGTAGGAAGATACCATACTGTAAGGTAAGGGAGTCGATAATGGGGACAGAGAGAAGGATGATAAGGAGAATGAGTATTGGGTTCTCTATTTTGATGGAGCATCAAAAACAAACTCCAGTGGAGCAGGATTGGTATTGCAAAGCCCTGATGGGTTCTTAATTGAGTATGCTATGAAGCTAGACTTCCCAACCACAAACAATGAGGCAGAATAAGAAGCCCTGATAGCTGGCCTTGGCCTAGCTGGGACACTTAGAGTCAAAAACTTAAAGGTCCGGGGAGACTCCAAACTGATCATATCCCAGGTAAAGGGAGAAGTTGAGGTAAGGGATGATACGATGGCTAAGTATGTCCGCCTAGTAAGGGCTGTAATGACCCAATTTAATGAATGCCATATTGAACACATTCCAAGGGAAGAAAATGCTAAGGTAGATGCGTTATCAAAGTTTGCCTCATCTGAGATAGAAGAAAGTTCAGGAAGTGTGTACTTCCGTGTTTTGAAGACACGAAGCATAGATGTTAAGCTTGTGGCTCCCATTGGCCTGGGGACATCATGGATTGATCCCATCAAGGCTTACATTGAAACCGGTTGGTTGCCGAGCGATGCAACTGAAGCACGGAAGTTAACTGTTTGAGCACTAAGGTACTCTTTGATAGATGGGATTCTGTATAAAAGATCTTTTGTGGTTCCTTACTTGAGGTGTCTCAGGCCAGATGAGGCACGCTTGGCTCTTGAGGAAGTGCATGAAGGTATTTGTGGGCAACACTTGGGGGGCAGGGCCTTGGCTCATAAGATAACCCGTTTAGGCTTCTATTGGCCAGAAATGATGGCCGATGCCAAAGAATATGTAAAGAAGTGTGATCGTTGTCAGAAGCATGCACCAGTTGTTAGATAACCCCCCGAGATGCTGATCTCTATCAACTCGCCTATTCCCTTTGCTATGTGGGGGATGGATATTCTAGGGCCTTTCCCCATGGCCACGGCACAAAGAAAGTTCCTAATTGTAGCCATTGATTATTTCACCAAATGGATTGAAGCCAAACCTTTGGCCAAGATCACAACTAAGCAGGTTGCATAATTCCTGTGGGAAAATATTATGTGCCGGTATGGAATTCCCCGTATCCTAGTCACCGACAATGGAACACAGTTTAATAACAAGGAATTTAAGAAGTATTTTGAAGAAAATGAAATTGAGTTACGGTTCACCTCTGTGGCTCACCCGCAGGCCAATGGGCAAGCGGAGGTAGCGAATCGAATAATCTTGGATGGACTAAAGAAGAGGATCGAGAAATCAAGAAATAATTGGGTAGATGAGATACTTCCAATATTATGGGCCTATAGGACTACCTGTAGAGTCACTACTGAAGAAACCCCCTTCATATTGGCATATGGGGCAGAAGCAGTTGTTCCCGTGGAAATATCACATTCTTCTCCAAGGATTCAGGCTTTCAATGTTGAGGAAAATGAGGAAGGACAAAGGTTGGCTCTGGACTTAATCGATGAAGTGCGAGATGGGGCACATACAAAGATAGTAGAGTATCAGAAGAAGGCTTCATTCTACTATAACCTAAGTGTTAAAGAAAGGTTCTTTAAACAAGGTGACCTAGTCTTGAGGAAGATATAAGCTTCTGGGGTAGGACAGAAAGGGAAGCTTGCCCCGAATTGGGAAGGGCCGTACAAAGTCAAGAGCGTTCAAGGTAGAGGAACCTACAAGCTGGAGACAATGGATGGTTTTGAAGTCCCAAGAACTTGGCATGCACAAAACCTGAAGGTTTACTATGTGTAGGGCAATTGAATACGATTCTCACTTGTCTGGATGATAAGTAGGTTGAAAAGCACCTTGAAGCTTTGCTTGCATAGGATTTTATATTCCAGTAGAATTTACATTGTCAAGTTATTATTGTTAAGGGTCGAACCCATATTATGTAAGGTATTGAAAAACCAGACTTCAAATTGAAGAGTTTGAAATTATTTCAACCTATGGATGTTTGAGTTGTGATAGTACTTGTGTGGGAAATTAGTTCAAGTTAGAATGCATATTAAAGTATCGGAAAGATAAAGGAGAAAGATACAAATAAGGAAAGTAGCATATAAAATAACCCCGGAGGGTAATAAGTTTTGATACAAACAAAAGTCCAGACATAAGAATGAAATTACATAAGGATAAAATTAAAAAATGAAAAAACTACTCCTCCATGTGGGAGCCTTCATTCTCTTGCCCCTTATAAGCACCTTCAGCATCCTTCGCAGGAGAAGCGGGAGGAGAAGCAGTGTTCGGATCCAAGATGCGATCATCTGGCTGAGAGGAGTTGAAGAGGGCATCTATGCTGTCCTCCGTCTCAGCCTGCTCAGGACTTATAAAATCCTTAGGGTCGACTAAGCCCGGATGCCTCTCAGAAACCGCCTTTACGGCCGCATCCCATCCCTGAGTAAACTGTAGGGAATAAAGACCCTCATCATGAATCTCCAAGAGATTCTTAAACTTGTCAGAATCCATGTAGTCATCAATGAGCTTATCCTTATCACTCCTAAGTTTCACCAGCTCGGAATGAGCCTTACCCAGCTCCTCCTTCTTCGTATCCAGCTTCTTCTCCAGGACCTTGGCTCTCTCCTCCCATTTCTTCATCTCCTTCTCAAACCCATCAGAGTTACCCTTCCAGGACCTAGCCTGATGGAGGGCCGCCTGGAAGTAGGTGTTACTCTGCAAAGAAATATGAGTTAACACAAGTTCGTTGAAATACGAGAAAGTTGGAATTCAAAGAAAAAAGAAAAAAGAAAGTTATCGCAGCTTGGGCTTGAGAACCCAGAAGCTCAATAGTCTCGATATCACTCCCCATAATAATGTAAGTAAAATCGTGGGGAGTGATGGAATGGTACGACCAATCCTTAGCATGTTTGGTGGATCCAACCACCGTATCGCTCCTCCTGAAGCCCCAGTTAGGCCTGAAGGAATGTGCCTTAAGTGGAGGATCCACATCGTCCCCCAGCTCGACCACCAGGACATGGGGCTTAAGGAAAGTAGGACCGTCAGACTTGCTCCTGGGGTCCCTGTTTAGCTTGGCCCTCTTCTGGCGGCCAGACTCCCCATCCTTGGGCCAGATAAAGGGAAGGAAAAATAACTATCCAGTTATAAATTTACCCTTATCACTGGCCTGAGAGAGACCAACTTTCTTCAAGGAAAACTCCTCTAAAAGGGTCCAGGTGTCTGTTTTCCCATCATCTGAAATTAAGGCTTGATAGGCCACCTTTTCCTCATCAGATAACCTGATGCTACCTGGACTCCCATCTGACACTTTGCAAAAGGGCCTACGGAAGAGTGTGGCCCAATCACCCCCGGCCCAGGTCAGCCTAACGAACTCATCCCTCCATTTGGGGTTGTTCTCAACTATGGAATTACTATCAAAGATATGGGGGATTTTTGGCTGTTGACGAATTAAAACCCAACCTGGTTGACTCATGGAGCTATTATAGAATTGGAAAACTTTCCTAAAGACAGCTACGGAAAGAGGAAAATTGTTTCTAAGACAAAGGACCATAAAACAAATAATGTTCCTCCAAGCGTTAGGAGGGAGTTGACAAGGGTTGATTTGTACATCAGCGAGTAAGCGAGGAATAAATTCATGGAATGGGAACCTAAGACCCGCGGTCAGGGCTCCTCGATAAATAAATAAAGTATCCCCCTCCCAGTTACATATCCTATCCCCTGGGGCAGCTGGGGTGATCCTAAGATAAGGTGGAAGTCTGTACAGGGTGTTCATGGACTCGATTCTACCATCTAACTCATGAAAGGTGTTACCATGGTTATACGAATCTAACTCAGATAGAGAGGGATATTCATCACCTCTAGAGTTAATCATATCAATTAGGGAAGTATATGGAGATTGAATTTGAATGTTTGTACCTCTCTTAGAAACATTCATCTTCTGCAAACGAGCCAAGTCATGATCCGCCATTGATATGCTTCGATTTAATGCTTGAAACCCAGAAAAACTTGAGAAGGGTGGAGTTGCGGTGGCTGTGGTCGCCGGAAATTGTCTTCTCAAAGGGAGAACTCTAGAGAGAATTGTGAGAGAAAATATGAAAAGTGTGAAGTGAAGTGAGGATTTTCACTTCACACTATACTTATATAGGCGAAAAGCTCAGAATACGAGGTGTTTTTAGGCCCATTTAGCCAGGCCCAGCATAAAAGCCCATCTACCAAAAATATCGGGAATAATCTAGAAGCTTCTATGGAAAATGAAGGGTAAAAAATTGACCAGAATTTTAAGATGGTTCGATCAGAGTCCTGATCGACAAAGAAGTAAATCCTGATCGATATCTCATTCGACCAAAAGGCAAGAAATCTATTGTATTCGATCAGAGTCCTGATCGACAAAGAAGTAAATCCTGATCGATATCTCATTCGACCAAAAGGGAAGAAATCTATTGAATTCGATCAGAGTCCTGATCGACAAAGAAGTAAATCCTGATCGATATCTCATTCGAACAAAAGGGAAGAAATTTATTGTATTCGATCAGAGTCCTGATCGACAAATAAGTAAATCCTGATTGATATCTCATTCGACCAAAAGGGAAGAAATCTATTGAATTCGATCAGAGTCCTGATCGACAAAGAAGTAAATCCTGATCGATATCTCATTCGATCAAAACGGAAGAAATCTATTGAATTCGATCAGAGTCCTGATCGACAAAGAAGTAAATCCTGATCGATATCTCAATCGAACAAAAGGGTAGAAATCCACTTAGTTCGATCATAGTCCTGATCGACAAAAGAGAAAATCCTGATAGATATTTTATTCGATCAGGGGGTTAAAAGTTCATTTAGTTCGATCAGAATCCTGATCGAAATCGATCAGGATTCCTGATCGATTCTACGTAGATCCTGGTCGAAGAGTTAATCGACCAGAGTGTCACTTTGAAGGCCAGTTCGATCAGAATCCTGATCGAAATCGATCAGGTATCCTGAACGATTCCGCATAGATCCTGATCGAAGATCCAATCGACCAGAATGTTATTTCCTGAGTTAGTTCGATCATAATCCTGATCAAAATCGATCAGGAATCCTAATCGATTTGGTATAAACCCTGATCGATTTTAAGGTAGAAAATTAAGGATAAATCCTAGAAAATTAGGGAAAAATCCAGAAAATTAAGGATAAATCCCAGAAAATTAGGGACAAATCCAGAAAATTAAGGATAAATCCCAGAAAATTAGGGAAAAATCCAGAAAATTAGAAAAAAATCCAGAAAATTAAGGATAAATCCCAGAAAATTAAGGAAAAATCCATAAAATTAAGGATAAACCCCAGAAAATTATGGAAAAATCCTGGAATTAAAGGAAAAATTCCTAGAGATTAGGATAATTCCTGAATAGAAGGAAAAATCGTTATAAACGTGTAGGTCGCTCCACACTTTACACAGAAAAATAAAGCCTTGTAAGGTAATAAATGAACTTAACTTTTGCGAAATCTTATACGATTTCCCAAAAGTTGGGGGGGCAAATGATAGGGATAAATAAACCCTGATTGCATAATTAAATATTACAGTTTGGGCTGCAAGGCCCAATAAGAAGATGTGTGACATTCAGACCAGAAATGTTAACATGTTGATTAGGCCTGATGGACCAGATCACGCCTGATGGAACAAAGAAGGCCAAAAAACCGTGATTATTTATTAATTTCATAATTAATAAATAAGGGAGAAAAATAGCTATTAAGATAAGTCCTAGTGGGGATATAAATCCTTGTAGATTGGCCTCCAAGGAACCTCATGGGATAAGGAATCGGCTTCCTACTCCCTAGGACTCCTAAGTCTATCCTAATTCAGAGACTTGACCACCAAGTCTCCTATACCAAGTCCAATTCAAGGACTCTCACACCTATATAAGGGGTCTGACCCCACAAATAAGAACTACATTTTTTGACTTGATCCTTGGCAATCAGCAAGGTACGTAGGTATCTTGTTAAGGCAGATTGAGTCACGAAATACAAGAGCAGTCAAAATCGAGCCTTGAATCTCACGTTCCTTAGTATTAAATACAGCAATTATATATTAGTTTTTAATCCATAACATAAGTACCAAAATTTAGTAATTTGTTACTTTTGATATGTTTATGTTCCAATAAATTATGGCTTAATTGTTTATAAAAAATAAATAGTATAGGTTAAAAAACAAAATCTAAAAAAAAGTATGTCAATATATGTTAGTACTTGGATGAACACTAACTACTATAAAATAAAGTCTACAATTCATTTCATGTTAGTACTTATAATTTAATAATATAAAATTTTAAAAATATATATATAATTATATGGTGAGTACCAAATTTGGTACTTTAGTAATTTTTTATTTCAATCAAAGATGATTTCATTTATTAATAAAAGTGTGGAATTAATATTACTTAATATTTATATTTACTTTTTTCAATATAAATTGTTTAATAGTACTTAATTATTGATATGAAGTTATTTTTGAAATTAAAATAATTATCTTGGAAGAATAAGAGGAAAAGAAGGAGAACTGATTTTGAACAATAAAGTAAAGCAGATGGTTAACCATCTAACTCCTCGTATACGGTATATTTCACTTGTTTATAATATGAAAAAGGTTAATTATTGATAAGAAGTTGTTTTTAAAATTAAAATAATCACTTTTTAATATTATTTGTTTAACTTTTTTAATATAGTTTGTTTAATATTACTTAATTATTGATAAAAAAATTATCTTTGAAATTAAAATAATTATCTTTTTTCAGTATAATTTGTTTAATATGGCTCCTTAAAAATGTTTTTCTATATAATAAAAGTAAAGAGTTGCTTAGATGAAAATTAACTAATAGAAAATACAGTCTGCAGAGAATTGAAGTTGTTAATAGTTGAGATTTAATAATATTATCATATTTTAAAAACAATTATATGGTCATGATACTAATTGATAGAGGACAAAGTCAATTTGTGTTAACAGTTGTAACAAATTTGGTAATTCAATATTTTGATAATAAAGAGTATAGATGGCTCCAAAAGGGGCTCCAAAAGGTTCTCTTCAAATCGCAGATGAAAAAACCACCAAACATAAAAGGGAAATTATGTTTTTAATAGTTGAAGATGAGGTCTTGTACTATAACCCACTTCGAAAAACTCAACTTATTATAAATTATGAATTATAAAAAATCCATTATATGTCTCTCCAAAAGGTCCTCTTTAAACCTCAAAGCCCAGTTAACAAGTCACCAAACATAAAAGGTAATTTATTTTGATGAGATTCTAGTATAATAGTCAAAGAAGTTGAGTTCGTGTTGTATAGCATGTTGGAGGCTCACTGTTATTAGGCCCGTATAACGTGTTTGGGCCGAAAAAGATAAGGCACTACGTGGACTGAAGAATGGTCGGCCCAATAACGAGGACGACGGTTTGTCCAATAAAGATGAGGACACATTCTCCTAGCCACAACTGCCACATCCCCCCTCTAAACGCAATGAACCGACAAGTTCGGAGAGTAACATTGATGGTTACGGTTATGTACACAAAAAAAATTCATTCATCAACACACACTCTCGGATCAAATTAATATCTTGTATTCTGAATTATCCATACAAAAACCAGTTAACTTATTCTCATACCGGAGGTGAATCGGGGGATCATCTACCGCATTCATCTCTTTGTAGGCCGAAGTTTATTCATCGGGACGGAGACCAAGTCGGCAGAGAATTGGTTATAACATTTGGCGCCGTTTGTGGGAATACGAGATTAAGTCCTGAGATCAGAGACGATGACTAAAAGCAACGTTGAGCAGGGCCATTTGGGGTTCACCGATCTGAAAACTAATCCTACGATGCAATCTGTGATTAACCCTCGGAATCTGGGAGCTGATTTCGATGAGGAAGCCGAAATAGTCCCAACTCCTGAAGAACAGGAGATGCTAAGAAAGCTGAGAGCAGAAAATATCGCCAAAGAAAAGGGAAAATCGAAAGAGACCGATCAGACTGAACAAAGGACCAAAAATGGGAGGTCGATGCGCTGAAACTCAAGGTCATAAAGCTACGAAGGGAAGAGTTAAAACTGGAGGAGAGAGTGCTTAGTGCATCACTCGAAAAAACCAAAGGGGCTAAGAGTACTCGAAGAAAGCGGTTTTAACATCCATTTGCCAAATCTCATAGTAGTATTGAGCAGCTACTGCTAAAAAATCCTAATGGACTTGACCATAACAACTGGTGAAAAAGTCTCATCATAGTCTATACCATGAATTTATTTGAAACATTTTTCCATTAGTGCTGCCTTATAGGTCTGTACTTTACCATCTATTTTAGTTTTCTTCTTAAAACCCCACTTGCATCCTTTAGGTTTTATCCCTTCAGGTGGATCAACTAAAATCCATACTTTATTTTGATAAATGGATTCCATCTCGGATTTCATGGCCTCTAGTTATCTCTCGGAGTATGGACTGTTCATAGCTTCTTGGTAGATAAGAGGCTCATCATTGTCTATAAGCATCACATCATCATCTTGAGTCAATAAAAATCCATAATATCTCTCTCACTCATGACGAACCCTACTAGATCTACGAAAAACCTATGTTTCCAGAGCAGGAACATCTTCATCGAGATCTATAGTCCTCCCACTATTTTTCTTGTAAAGTAACTCTATTTCAAAAAATACAGCAGTCCGAGCAACAGACACTTGGTTCTCAGTAGAATTATATAAACTACACCCTTTGTTTCTTCACGATATCCCACAAAATAACATTTATCTAATTTTGGTCCTAGCTTATCAGAGACCAAGCATTTCACAAATGCTTTGCATCCCCATACTTTCATAAATGACATGCTATGACATTTCTCAGTTCATATCTCATATGGAGTCTTTTTAACCAATTTAGTTAGAACTCGATTTAGTGTATGTGTAGCTGTTTCCAGAGCATAACCCCAGAAATTTATTGGAAGATCCTTTAGACTCATCATCGATCGTACCATGTCCAACAAGGTACGATTTCTTCTCTCAAAAACTATGTTCCATTGAGGCATTCCCGAAGGAGTAAACTATGTTCCAATGAGACAAGCTTTGCATTCTTGGTATGATTCATAATTCAAATTTATCCAGGTAGCCATCTTTATGTAACTTAGAAATGCGTTTCTCATTTATGTGGCCTAAATGACAATGCCAGAGGTATGTTTGATTTGAGTCTATCATCTTATTGCGTTTATTATCATTACTATTTATGTTATAGACATGAGTATCAAGATCAAGAACATATAAACTATTAAACAAATGTGCAACCCCATAGCTAGCATTATTCAATAAAAAGGAAAAACATTTTTCTTAATCAAAAATGGAAAACCTTGCTTATCCAAATAAAAAACCGAATTAATGTTTTTAAAAATCGCAGGCACGTAAAAACAATTATTTAGTTCTAAAATAAGCCCGGTGGGTAATGATAAATGATAAGTCCCTACAGCTAAAGTAGCAATCTTTACTCTATTCCCAACACGTAGGTCGACTTCTCCCTTCACCAATATCCTACTTTCCTGCAGTTCCTGCATATTTATACAAATGTGAGAACCATATCCATTATCTAATACCCATGAACTAGAAGTAGAAAAATTAACTTTTATACCATAAATACATGAATCAGAACCGCCGGCAGCCTTCTTATTTTCCAGATCCTCCAAAAAAGCATGATAGTTTCTCTTCCAATGACCCGGTTTCTTGCAATAGTGATAAGTATCTCCCTTTGCAATACCGCCTCCAGGCTTCAAATCCTATTTGGGAGAAGTTTTGGGAGCAGTACCAGATTTGGATCACATCATCTTCTTGCCTTTCCATTTACCTTTCCCTTTGTCTCTCTCTTTGATCACCATCATTATAGGAGCAAGGGACACCGTCTAAATGTTGGTCTCGGCAGTTTCCAATATAGCCAACAATTTGGTAGGTATCTTGTCTCACATTCATGTTGTAATTCATTAAAAATTGAGCACAATGGTTGTTCAAAGATTGTAAGATCAGATCTATCTAGGCTTCCGTCCCAATCTTAGAACCCATAGTAGCAAGGTACTCCATATATTAAATCATCTTCAAAATATGCGGTCCAACCAAATCACGATCACCCTGTTTGCATACATACAAAGCTTTGCTTGTATCAAATCTCTCTTGACGAGCCCGTTGTTCAAACATACATTTAAGATGATCAATCATGATATAAGCATTCATATGCTCATATTGTTTCTGAAGCTCAGGACTCATAGTCGCTAGCATCAAATAGGTGACATACATGTCAGCATCTATATGCTTTTGATAAGCAGCCTGTTGAACATGTGTTGCACCTTCAGGAAGAGGTTCAGGGCGAGGAACATTAATGACATAGAACTTTCGCTCATTCCTGAGGACTATCCTCTGGTTCCTTTTCCAATCAAGGAAGTTTGTTCATGTCAGCTTGTCCCTCTCAAGGACTGGCCACACAGAGAAGTTGTTTGAGTTGTTTGCCGTTTGATATCTATAATATTAAAATACATAAAATGAATTAGTCTACAGATGCTCATTAGATTATGTTCAAGTGATTATTTATATATATTCAAAATATATATCTCCTACTATTTTTATTAAATCAATAGCCCTAACTATTAATTCGGAAAGAAAATCTTCAATATCCTTTCTGGTGAGCCAAGATCCAAATTTCACAACATTTTAGTTCAGCTTTGGCTTTACTCCTAAAACATGATTCAATAAGATAGACAGTATTTGTTAATTATATCAACTATATAACTCTTGGAGAGTTCGATGGAACAACATTTGTTCATATTTATCTAATAAATCTCGCCAAACTCCATGCCTCTAAGTTCACAATCCTATTGTGGTAACTTTGTTAAGTCAAACATAATAGTCAGAAAGTATTAATATACTTCACCGCATCTCCCCTATAGATGGGAGTACTTCGCTCTTGCGAACCCACTCCTTATCGATGTAGGGGTTAACGCGTTGGACATATTGGAAGGCATGTGAACAACTTAATATGAGCTTTAGGGTTTTGTAAATATTAAAACGATCATGATCCCATCATAAAGAGATTATCAATTGTTCCTTGAATAATATACTTCAAATCAATATTTGTCAATGGTTTGATTTCCCAGTAGAGAGGGAGTCACAATGGTCTCTCTTAAAACCCACAACCTTACAAGTTCAATGTACCCGCTTTTTGACAAAATTGCCCCATATCAGAAATAAAGAAAATTCTTATTTTTATTCTGTATTTCTAAAATACAAGAATCTCATGTTCGTTTATTAAATTTTAAAATCTTGAATCATGACAAATTTTATCTTCTTTAGCAGGCATTGTATGGGTGAATTATCTAATATATACATACATTGTTAATCTAATTAAGCATACATCATTCTAACTACTCTATAGATTCATTCATCACATGATATATGTAAAGTGCAATAAAATAAACGTGGTAGGTTATGGCCCCATCCTATGTGATCTTCATCAAGCTCATGATCAAGATCATGGTCAATCTAAGGTGGTTAAGTAAATAAATACAACTATCTATTACATCATATGTCTTCTTACTTTATTTGCTTCCTTGTATAGCTTTCTTGGATCACATTCAATGGACTCCTTTTTCTAGTCTTCAAGTCTTCAGGTGCATTACATAAATAAAATATAAAAGACTAATCTAATAAACTTACAAGAAGAACTCGAGTTACATTCGAGATTTAATATTACATGAATCAAAACGACATGCAAGTCATATTTAAAAACTAAAACCACAATTAAAAAACATTAATCTAATGTCTAAAGATCATAACCATCCACCATGCTTAAATAACATATATTAATATAATTTATTACATACTTATTATTATTAATCTAATTAATCATATCAAGTGGAACATATATGAAACACTATTTTACAGAACAAACTCCGCTGAAAATTTTGAAAAAAACATCATAATCAAAACAGAAACTTTCTGCTTGATTCTTCATGTCTGTATCATTATATCATATACATACAGTATGTTCCAGTCCCCTATTGTGTCCATACACAATTAATCATAATAAAAGTCATCTCAGATCATCAACACACGCATAATATCTTCATATATATCATGGAAGATCATCAACATATATAATATCATCATATTTATCATGGCTAATCATTAACACATGCATAATATCATAATATCTATCATGGAAGATTATCAACACATGTATAATATACAAATCGCAAACATATAGTCATGACAGAATGTATACATGATATTATCATCAAAATCAGTAACACATAAACGAATTAAAACCTTTTGCAAGTAGCTATGATACCATTGTTGGGTTTCGGGATATAAAAACACAACGGAACAATAAATAAAACCGTAAAAACAGATAAAAACTGAAACCCACCGCAGGATCCATGCGAAAAAATATTTAATTTGTGGATGAGATATTTACCTTAAAGTGTTTTATTTTGTCAAAAAGAGATCATTACTTCAACCCAACACCACGTATCTCGCCTTAACGATCTACGCCGTATAGGTATCCACACAAAATCCGGTACGGAGGAGGCGTGTACTAGCACCGGAAATTGAACTCGTTCTTCTTCTCTCTCTCCCTCTGCTACTAGGGTTTTGTTATAAAAACGTAGTTACCTAATTCATCCCTAAAAGAGAATATATATGAGAGAAAAAAATGAGTTATAACCCTAATCCAACAATGTAGTCATATTAAATATTAAATTCTAATTTATTATCTAATTAAGGCTCACTTAATTATCCAATAACTAAATTTCTAATTTAATAATAATAAATTTGAATTTTATTTAATCTATTAATTTATTCCAACTTAATTAAAATTAAATAATAAAAAATTCATATTTAATTCAAATTTGAGTTTAAATTAAATATTCCTCCAACTTTCTTTTTGCGTCGACCCTATAGGTTATTATTATGTTGGCAAATTATTAAATATCTCATATTAAAATTATAAATAATGAGTGGCATCCAGAATTACATCATTGCTACGCAAGTAATAATAATTAAATCGGTGATTGATTAAACCTTTCGTGAATAATGTACAATATAATATAATCCATCTAACAATATATTATAGATTAAACTCAAGGCATGTTATGTGTCATCCTCTTCATGGTTTAATCGCGGGTTCCATGATCAATGAGTAGACTATCATTCCAAATCAACATTTGAGCGCGGCGTCACGCATTTCATAGTCTAGCTTGCACAAGAGGCCAATAATATTACTCCAAATAGGAAGGTTAAATCATTTCTAGATCATTCATATTTCTCATATGATTTATTATACATCTAAAGTCCAATTTCATCATTAACCGGTCAAAGGCAACTTTTAATGTAATATCAAAGTATATTAATCATCATATAGAAATATAATGATTTCAAGTCGAAGGACGATTACATCATTATCACTGTCAGAATTACTTATCAACACACATGTAAAATCTCACATTTGGTCTGTCCAACACCATGTATATTTACATCTACCCGTGTTTTCCATTTTACTATCACTATACGTATGATCAATAAGATGTGATTATCAGTCAATAAGCACACTAGTCTTAATGTATTATTATTGTCCCATAATAATAACAGTCGACTAGGGATATTTAGGATATAATACTAGTCACGTACTTAGAGATATAGAATTCATATCATATTAAAAGGACATTTATTAATCTAATATTTATATCGCAGTAAATTAAGATATAATAAACTATAAAAGAATAATCGATAGAACATAAATATTAATAATCCAAATATCATAAACAAAATATAATAGGGTTATGTGTAGGGCACAAATACTAACAATAACAACCTAAAAAACATATCTAGAAGATTTTTTTAAAACTTAATTAATCATCTTCAGAGTCTTCATTATTTTAGCATTTCTTATATCTTTGTCCTAGCATGCATTCTTTTACGTCATAATCTTTGATCACAACGTTGTCTTTTTGCCTTCATTAGTGAATTTAAATTCATTTAGAGTAGCTTTTTCCATACAACTCTTCATAGCTCTCCAAGTGTGCTTGTTCCTCCCTTCTTAATTACAATAGCAAGTCTTTGTGAAAGAACTACCATGTGAAAATAAGTATTTGAGAGGTCTCTTGGTCCCACCCTAAACATTCTAAGAACCTAAAATTATTTGTTATCTCATGTCATTGTCCAGTACATACAATTTACATAACATGAATATAAATGGTTAGTATTAATGAATACCTAAGTTCATTTTAAAATTGAAAAATGGACAACAAACTAAAAAAAGTAATGAAGGGAAGAAATTTTTTACCTAAACAATCAAGATGTGAAAAATGAAACAGATGTGCAAGTAGCAGAGGAAGAAGATGAAAAGTTGTAAAATGAAAATGAAAATCGGTGGAAGAAAACTATAGCTTTATAAATACTAATTACAAATTTTTCTACTATGCTTGACTTATAATTCCTAAATATCAATTATAAAGTTGGGCGTCATTTTTAACTTTTTAAATTTAGATGCTCATTTTGAAGTTTTGGATTAGAGCCCTCATTTTAAATTTTTTATAGAATTATGGTTTCGTGCATGAGGTAGGTTATAAGTTTTGACTTCAATATTGAATATTTAACTTAAGGCCCAATTTCAATTTTTTTGTAAACTATAATTTTCAACGATATCTTCTATTTACCATCAACTTGTGGTATGTTAAGACTTTGGTCATCATTTTAATTTTTTGCACATATAAGCCCGGTTTTAAAATTTTTTAGGAAATTATCAAAATTGTGAAAAAAAAAATTTATGAAACTTTATTATGTGAATCATTATAATCGATTTTTCATTGTAAATTCAATCCAAATGTGTTTTACCAATCACACTTTTTTGTACATATAATTAATATATATTTATATTAAATATTACAATTGGATCACCCAAAAATTATAAATAATCAATACAAACTATTATTCAAAAACAATTATATTAAAATATTTGCAAATGAGTAGTAGAAATCATAATATTTACACACATGTGTATTTCATTCCTGTTGGATCCTTCAAGGAATTTTTTAAAAAGATTAATCAATACACATTACAATTAAAGCATTGCAAATGAACTTTAAAAATGACAACACTTGACATACATGACTAGTTCACTCGTGAGATCACAGATGAATTATTCAAAAAATTAAAAAAAATTAAGTTTTAGCCCTAATCTTACCCCAAAAATCTTAACCATAAATTATAATTCTCAAGCTAGTTTTCACCTTCAATATAGGTATAGGTGGTAAATTAATATATATAGGGGAGAAGATGGAAGACCAAAGCGTTTGTGTGATGTTCCTCAATCTTATTTTAAATTTCTAATTTTCTTAATTTTCTGAATTAGTTAATATTAAAAATTATAGTTACTTATATTCTTCTAAATATATTATTATCGTTCGTAATATTCTTTTCTTTAAAATTTTTGTAATTTATAAGAAAAATAATTAATAGAAGTTTTGACTAACAAGTTATATATTTAATATTTAATTGAGTAAAGTCTTGACTAACAAGTTTGGCAATGTAAAAAGCAAGTAAATAATCTTATATTATATACATAAATGCCAATCTTTTGACTTCAAAAATAATTTTCTATTACAATTTCAAACTTTATTTTTCATGTTATTGTAATTTTTCGGCTATTCATTTTGTTAAGCCTTTAAATTTGTGTTAATTGTTTGATTGTTTTTATGAGTTCAGAGTGTATCATTTTGTTTAAGAAAGAATTATGGATGCTACTAGACTTAGTGATTAGTTTCATATTATTTGGTTAAAAGTATGTTACTCAAAGTTTATATTTAAGTATTTTTGATGTAGTCAAGAAATATAGTGGAGCACAATATATGCTACAGGGGTAATAATAAATTTTACATACATTAGCAAAAGATAAGTATAGGCCAATTTTTCAAAAATTATCAATAAATCGCTAAGAAACCGGTCCAATATTTTACCGGGTTGCTAAATTACCGATAAATCATTCGATTTGTCAAAAATCGCACGATAAATCACATATCAATAACTAAACCAAATAGTTCTAATTTCCGAAACAACCTATAATTTTTATATATTAATGCATTTTCGTATGTATTTATTATTGTAATTATAAAATATTTATTTTATTTTCAATGGAGCACGTATATAAGTAAATGTTATCATATTTAATAATAAATATTTATTAATTTCTTAAAAATATTTGTATAGTTCCGCAGTGAAGCGTGGCTTAATGTCTTGGTCTAGTGAAGGGTGGCTTAATGTCTTGGTCCAGTTATATAATGATTTCAATGTGTTTTATCTAATTTATAAATTTTTGTAACATATTTTAAAATATCATGAATTTACCATAATCTTCTAGAAAACTTCATAAAAATTTCATTACAATCCAAAAATTTTATAAAGTTTATGAAATAAATTTGAATATCATCGACTTTAAAAATTTATAAAATATTACTTCCTTCGTCTCACTAGATTATTAACATTTGAAATGGAGTATCGACATAGATTTTAATACTTTTATCTAGTATGGTTTTATAACATATATTTAAAATTTTCTTTTTCTGAATAAAAGTTTAACGTTTAAACTTTTATTGAAAAAAAATTAAAAACAAGTTACGGAACTATAGTAAATAAGAACCTTAAAATACGTGCCAAACTTTTTATTTCAAACGTTAAGAACCTAGTGGAACAGATGGAGTAATTAATTGTCTCTGAAATGTGAATACAATAATATTTCAATAAAAATCAATAAATTTTTAACCAGATATGACAAATTTAATGAATATTTTAAAAGTCTATCAAACAGTCACAAATTTTTAATATTCAAAAATATATGTTATATTCCTAATTAAATACACCTTCGTTAATATAACTAAAAATGCCCTTAATTTTTAATGTTAATCGCCATATGCGCTACCTCTAGTGTTAATAAGTCAATCAAATCCTAATTTACTTTATGAATTTATATAATAAAAATCCTCCCGTTTACATTTGATATTTATGATCGATATCTTCATTCACCTGATCACTTATTTTTTCACTGTGTAATTAGCTAATCAGTAATAATCAAATTTTCATAATGTACACAGGCACCGTAAGATAATAAAAATCAATTATTTTGAAAAATGTCATTGATATTTGCGGTGCTTATTATCCTAAAAAATAAATATTTTCCGCACAAATTAACAATATAATATATGTGCATGTCATGTGCTAAAAGATTACTTCCCTAAAAATAACTAGCAATTAACAATCATGATACGGGTATGGTACGCGCCACCTAATTATGCAACTAGAGTTTGTCCTTGCAACTCACGTGCTAGGAAATTAGCAACTAATAATCATGTCCACCGTAAGATAATAAAATCCAATTATTTTGAATAATGTCATTGATCTTTGCGGTGCTTATTATCCTAAAAAATAAATGTTTGCCGCACAAATTAACAATATAATATATGTGCATGTCACGTGCTAAAAGATTATTTCACTAAATAACTAGCAATTAACAAACATGATACAGGTATGGTACGCGCCTCCTAATTATGCAACTAGAGTTTGTCCGTGCACGTGCGAGAAAATTAGCAACTAATAATCATATTTATATCCCACGTGCTAAAAAACCTAGTAACTAATAGTCAAGCCACTAGCAGTATGCCACTAGGTAAATATATGCAAAATCCATATCTGAGTAGCAATTTAGTCAGTTGCTATATTTGTAACAAACCCGTGACATACAAATCAAAGAAAATAAAAACTAGTCAAAATCTATTGAATTTTAGTTTTTAATTTAGTCATTAATTTACTCCAATATGTTATTAATATCTACATAAAATAATTTTGAAATCCATAATTATTGCCTAATCAGTTTTAAATCAAAGCTGTATTTTAAATCATATAAATTTAAGGCACTACCAATATGTTGTGATATAGTAAATCAGTAATGATCTAGAGTTTTATGTTACATTTACAGATGGAAGGCGATAACAACCAAAGCCAAGACTCTTCCAAAATGGTTCAACAGTTACTCCCACTTCATGAACCGCACCACTCTGATTTTGAAACCAATCCCCTGAACAACACCAATCCCCAGAACAACAACTCTACAGGGGGTGGCGGTTTTTTCCCAAAAAGTTATCCATGAGGCCGTCCTCGTGGCTCCAAAAACAAGCCTAAGACTCCTGTTGTCCGCAATTGTGAGAGCTCCAATGTTCTCGAGGCGCACGTTCTTGAAATTTCATCGGGCGCTGACATAATGGAGACCCTTAACACATATGCAATGCAGAGAGGCAGAGGTGTGTGTATCTTTAATGGGAAGGGGACAGTTTGGAATGTTATCATCCACCAACATGCTTCTTCTTCCTTGTCTGGGGGCGTTCTTATACTGCCAGGTGCTTTTGAGATTATTTCGATTACTGGGACAGTGCTTCCTCCCCCGGCTCCACCAGGATTCGGGAGCCTATCGATCTTTTTATCAGAAGGACAAGGGCAGGTTCTTGGGGAAAAAGTGGTAGGTCTGCTGATTGCCAAAGTTGCAGTTATTTTGATGGTGGCTACTTTTACTAATGCGGTATTTGAGCGTATACCATTGGAGAGGCACGGGGCAGCAGAGCGGGAAAATGCAGCAAATGGTGCTAATCAGGTGCAGGAGGTTCAGCCACTGATATCTCAGGCATTTACCGTGATAGGAAGTGTTGGTACTAGTCTTTCTTTGTTTAATGGAGGGCCTGCTGTAGATTTGCCAAATAATTTTGTTGCACCAGGGCCTCCCTTTTAGATATTGAATCAACAACCCGTGTATTTAGATAAAAGGCTTCTAGATAATATTTCTTTTAGTGGGTTAATTTTTAAGTCAAAAAGATCGGTAGTTTGAGATCTAATAAAAATTTACAAATTATTTAATGATAGGAGGGTATTCTCTTTGCTAATTTATGAACAATGATTTCTGAGATATATACTTTGTTAAGTTCATAATTAAATAATTACACTTTACTTAATATTTTTTTAATTAATTAATTTGTTTACTAGAAAATATGCCGTTTTAATTGGAACTAATAACCAACTCATCATTCCATATTAGCTTAATCAAGATATAATCTATTGGTCATATCTCTCACATAAAATTTACTTATGCAATGTGTTAATATTTTTAATCAACAAAGTTAATTATTTTAAAACAGAATTATTCTCACATCTCTTTTATGAAAAAAAAACCTTAATAACACATAATATTCCATTAATTTATCATATAATCCCATAAATACCTAAGAAAATTTGATGCAATGTAGTTACATTCAACTAATAAGTATTTCATAACCCCTTGTGATTTACAAAACCGACATAATGTTGGGTCCAGTTTTTGGTCAAAAAAATTATATAAACTATAAATGTAAATAATTTAAATTTGTTATTTGTCAACTACAGTTGTTATTTTTTATAATAGTTTACAAATTATACAAAAGTCTATTATACTAGTTAGTAACATGTGTGAAGTACGGGCCTAAATTATAAAATATCAAATGCTACATTTATATCTCTCCAATGGCCTTTTGTTTTGGCTACTTTGGAAAAAATGGGATTCTCATCCCCTTTTATCTCTTGGATTAAAGCTTGCATTTGCACAACAAAGTTTTCTATCAAACTTAATGGCATTATTCATGGTTATTTTGATGGTGCGCAAGGAATTCACCAAGGTGATCCTTTGTCGACTTATCTCTTCACTGTATGCATCAATGTTCTCTGTTGTCTATTAAAGCAAAAGCCTCCTGCCTTCAAATATCATTGGAAATGCAAGCACTTGTTCCTCTATGAGTGGGCTTCATCCAAGCATTCAAAAAAATATTAGTTTTTTCCGTAATGCTTCCCCCGAGTTTTTTGATTGGTTTGATAATGATTTTGCTATTCCTAGAGGGTGTCTACCAGTTAAGTTTCTTGGGGTGTCTTCAATTTCTGATCAGTTGTGCTTGAATGACTGCATTCCGCTGATTGATAAAATCACTTCTAGAATTCATAATTAGACTTCACTGCTACTCTCTTTTGCTGGAAGAGTTCGCCTAATAAACTCTGTTCTACATGCTATCGAGGCCTAATGGTGCAACCATTTTTTGCTTCCAACAGCGGTTCATGCACATTCCAATCTTTGTTGACTCATTTTTTTGTGGAGGAGTAATATTAATCAGAAAGGTGGTGCTAAAATATCTTGGAGAATAGTTTGTCTCCCTTAGGAGGAAGGGGGCCTTGGTGTTAAAAATATGGTGGATTGAAATCGAGCTCAAATTATAGGTCACTTACTCAAGGTTGTCACAAAAAACTCTAATTTGTTGTCTACTTGGGTTAATGCTACTCTTCTTCGTAACAAACATTTATGGACCATGAAAATTACTCCTGACTCATCCTGGATCTGGAAAAAGGTTCTCAAACTTTGTAACATTGTATTGTAGTTCATCACATATGATATAGGGAATGGATGCAATACTTCGTTGTGGTTTGATCCTTGGTGGGAAGGGGTCTGTCTTGTATCTACTTTGACATCTCCCATCATTCGTCAATGTGGTCTTTCAAGTAATGCTACTATTGGTGTGCTGCTTCAAACTGGTCATTGGGCGTTGCCAACTCCCAACTCTAGACATCATCACGTTGATCCTCTCCTAACGCAATGGCTTGAACATTTTTCCTTTCCGGTTGTGCGTGTTCATAGAGAAGACAGGATACTTTGGGCAGGCATTCATGCTGTCAAGATAAAGACATGGAATATTTGGGATTCTATCAGAAATAGGGGAACTGAGATAAGTTGGGCTCATACGCTTTGGCACAAACTCACAATCTATCGTTATGCGCACCACCAATGGGTGGCTTGTCACGAGCGTCTCCCTACGCTTGCGCGCCTTGCTCGTTTTGGCATTGCTTTTTCTCAGATTTGTTACTTGTGTATAGGAGGTCTCGAGATGGACAATCACCTTCTTAGACATTGTCCAACAGTGCTTTCGTACTTCGGAAAATTTGTACTCTCTTGTATGTGCACATTTTGGGTGACTCTTGGGTTCACTGTCTGGAGTTAATTTTACAGATTGAAGACAGCTACTTCGTACCCTTTCTTTATATTGCCTTCAGATCTTTTGTTATCATATTTGGAGGGAATGAAACGCACGGGCTCATGATAAAAGCTGTTTTGGGTCTCAACAACTTTTTGATGGGATCGTGGTCGATTTCAAAGCAAAATTAGCTAGTTCTTTATGGTTCTCTTAACTAGTTTTTACTAGGCCTGAGTATATTTTTTGATTGCTTTCTATCTTCAATCTGCTTGTAGATTGATTATAGATAGTCCCCTTTATGGCATGTCATAGAGCTTGGGTATATCCCTTGTTTTTCTTAGTTTCTACAATATATACATACTTAGCAACAAAAAAAAATCTCTCCAACATAATATTATTAAGACTCGAAAAAAAAAAGATCATGAAAACTTATCATATTAAAGCGGTTTGTTTATAAATACTCGTTAACGACATATACTTTTTAATTACTATACTGAGATCATTCCTCGGAATACTAATAATTTAAAGTGTTTTACTTGACAAAATTATAAAGTGTGAATAGCAATAAATATTATTTAATTATAGGTAGTCATAATAAATAAATCCAAGTGAAATTATAGAAGATACATTACAAATAATTTTTTTTAAGTACATTATTGCAAAGAATCAAAATATGGTGAAATTATTAATAAGCATTATTAAAAGTGTATAATAAGTAAATCTTATTTAACTATGTATAGTCATGCCAAATTGAAATCTAAGTAAAATCATAAAAGTTAAATTATAAATAAATTTTATGTAGGTTATGGGGAATCGAACCATGTTAAAATTAAATAATTGAAAATTATATCAATAAATTTTGAATAAAAACGTAGTTGTGGGGAATCAAACTTGCGGTTACAATGAGAGTCTTAATAAATTGTTGTGTTCCATTTAAAGAGTGTATTACTTATTAAAAAATTGTATACAAAAAATAAAGTGTAAATAAAATAGAAGTCAATTCGTCACACTATTTATATATCCAAAAGTCAACAAAATCTACAAAGAAAAATAGTCAAGTAAGTAGTTATGATTTAGTGATATAAAATTTAAAAAATATATATATAAATATCTAATAAGTTGATAGGGATAAATAAACCCTGATTGCATAATTAAATATTACAGTTTGGGCTGCAAGGCCCAATAAGAAGATGTATGACATTCAGACCAGAAAGGTTAACATGTTGATCAGGCCTGATGGACCAGATCAGGCCTGATGGAACAAAGAAGGCCCAAAAACCCTGATTATTTATTAATTTCGTAATTAATAAATAAGGGAGAAAAACAACTATTAAGATAAGTCCTAGTGGGGATATAAATCCTTGTAGATTGGCCTCCAAGGAACCTCAATGGATAAGGAATCGGCTTCCTACTCCCTAGGACTCCTAAGTCTATCCTAATTCAGAGACTTGACCACCAAGTCTCCTATACCAAGTCCAATTCAAGGACTCTCACACATATATATGGGGTCTCACCCCACAAATAAGAACTACGTTTTTTGACTTGATCCTTGGCAATCAGCAAGGTAAGGCATCTTGTTAAGGCAGATTGAGTCACGAAATACAAGAGCAATCAAAATCGAGCCTTGAAGCTCACGTTCCTTAGTATCAAATACAGCAATTATATATAAGATTTTAATCCATAACATTTGGCGCCGTCTGTGGGAAACAACAACAACCATGGCGAGAACACGGAGAACAATTAGAGCTCTGGAGGAAGGAACACCATCAGGGACAACCCAGGTGATTTCGTCAACCGTGGAGATTCCTCCCCATTCAACTTATGCGTCTACTCAAGGGGAAGCCCAGATAGGGGCAACTCAACGTCAGCCACAAGGAACGACTCCCCTGACTATTCAAGGTACGAATCATCAAGTTCAACAACTACATGTACCTGTGAATTCTCGACCCATCGAGTATGAATATTCAACTGTTGTTTGTTACTACTAACCCCCCTTATGGGATGCCCCTTTACCCCGAGGTTGGAGGAAGTGGATATGCTGGGCGGAGTGAAGCACGAGGGCAATCGCCCCCTATATACGAGGTTTGGCTCCTATCCCTGAGGATCAGGAATTTTCTGGCCCTTACACTGAGAGAGACTATGAATCTTCGGATGATGAAGTGGCCCCAAGAAGGAGACGTCCTGGCAAAGAGCCGATGGCCGATGGAAGGCAACGCCCTCGAAGCACCCAAGGGGTGAATCCCCAGGAAGTGCAGGAAAGGATCAGGGCTCATGAGGCTGAGATCCAAAGGCTGAGGCGTGACTTGGAAGCTCACCAGGCCACCAGACCCCAGATACCTCCTAGGGGGAGGAATCTTCCTCCTGTCATAGACCTGGATGGTCCGGTATGAAGAAGGGTTGTCGCCCCAAGAACTGATCCAAGTAATCTCCGTCTTTCACAGAAGAGATAATGAATGCCCATATCTCAAGGAAATTCAAGATGCCCACTATCAAAGCTTATAATGGCACGGGAGACCCCTCTAATCATGTTAGGACATTCTCTAATGCACTGCTGCTGCAACCCATGAATGATGCTATAAAGTGTCGGGCCTTCCCTCAAACCCTATCGGGTATGGCTCAAAGATGGTACAATCGCTTGCCCCCAAACTCTATTGGATCGTTCAGAGAGTCAAGTCGGGCTTTTATTAAGCAGTTCATCAGTGGGAGAGTCCATGAGAAAAGTTCAGCGTCTCTTATAAGTATTGTGCAGGGAGCTAAGGAATCCTTGAGAGATTACCTGAATCGTTTTACAAATGAGGCTTTAAAAGTCCCGGACCTTGATGATAAGGTAGCCATGATAGCACTGCAACAAGGAACTAGGGATGAGTAGGATCTGGAAAATTCTTGGGATTGATGGTCTCAAAGAGAGGAATTGAGGCTAACCCCGATAAAATAAAGGCGATCCTAGACATGGAACCACCAAAAACTGTCAAGGATGTTCAGAAACTCACTGGAAGGGTTGCTGCGCTAGGACGATTCATCTCTAAGTCGGGAGACAAGTGCTTGTCATTCTTCAAGTCACTAAAGAACATCAAAGACTTTGTATGGAATGAGGAAAACCAGAAGGCATTCGAAGAGTTAAAGAAGTATATGGCTCAGGCCCCGTTGTTGGCCAAACCATCTTTGAATGAAGTTTTATTCTTGTACTTGGCTGTTTCAGAGAGCGCCTTGAGCGCGGTGTTGGTTAAGGAGGAGCTGAAAGTCCAGAAACCCGTATATTATGTCAGCAAAACTCTGCATGGTGCTGAATTGAATTATTCAACTATTGAGAAATTTGCTCTAGCCTTGGTAATGGCTTCGAGAAAACTGCGTCCTTACTTTCAGGCTCATCAGATTGAGGTGCTAACAAATCAGCCACAGAGAAATATCATTCACAGTCCCAAGGCAAGTGGGAGATTGATTAAGTGGGCAATAGAGTTAGGAGAGTTCGATCTCAAGTACAAGCCGCGAACGGCAATAAAAGCCCAGGCACTAGCTGACTTCGTGGTGGAATGTACCATACCCAACCATGAAGTCAGGGGGCAGGAAGATACCATACCGCAAGGTAAGGGAGTCGATAATGGGGACAGAGAGAAGGATGATAAGGAGAATGAGTATTGGGTTCTCTATTTTGATGGAGCATCAAAAACAAACTCCAGTGGAGCAGGATTGGTATTGCAAAGCCCTGATGGGTTCTTAATTGAGTATGCTATGAAGCTAGACTTCCCAACCATAAACAATGAGGTAGAATATGAAGCCCTGATAGCTGGTCTTGGCCTAGCTGGGACACTTAGAGTCAAAAACTTAAAGGTCCGTGGAGACTCGAAACTGATCATATCCCAGGTAAAGGGAGAATTTGAGGCAAGGGATGATACGATGGCTAAGTATGTCCGCCTAGTAAGGGCTGTAATGACCTAATTTAATGAATGCCATGTTGAACACATTCCAAGGGAAGAAAATGCTAAGGTAGATGCGTTATCAAAGTTTGCCTCATCTGAGATAGAAGAAAGTTCAGGAAGTGTGTACTTCCGTGTTTTGAAGACACGAAGCATAGATGTTAAGCTTGTGGCTCCCATTGGCATGGGGACGTCATGGAATGATCCCATCAAGGCTCACATTCAAACCGGTTGGTTGCCGAGACGCATAAGTTGAATGGGGAGGAATCTCCACGGTTGACGAAATCACCTGGGTTGTCCCTGATGGTGTTCCTTCCTCCAGGGGAAGCCCAGATAGGGGCAACTCAACGTCAGCCACAAGGAACGACTCCCCTGACTATTCAAGGTACGAATCATCAAGTTCAACAACTACATGTACCTGTGAATTCTCGACCCATCGAGTATGAATATTCAACTGTTGTTTGTTACTACTAACCCCCCTTATGGGATGCCCCTTTACCCCGAGGTTGGAGGAAGTGGATATGTTGGGCGGAGTGAAGCACGAGGGCAATCGCCCCCTATATACGAGGTTTGGCTCCTATCCCTGAGGATCAGGAATTTTCTGGCCCTTACACTGAGAGAGACTATGAATCTTCGGATGATGAAGTGGCCCCAAGAAGGAGACGTCCTGGCAAAGAGCCGATGGCCGATGGAAGGCAACGCCCTCGAAGCACCCAAGGGGTGAATCCCCAGGAAGTGCAGGAAAGGATCAGGGCTCATGAGGCTGAGATCCAAAGGCTGAGGCGTGACTTGGAAGCTCACCAGGCCACCAGACCCCAGATACCTCCTAGGGGGAGGAATCTTCCTCCTGTCATAGACCTGGATGGTCTGGTATGAAGAAGGGTTGTCGCCCCAAGAACTGATCCAAGTAATCTCCGTCTTTCACAGAAGAGATAATGAATGCCCATATCTCAAGGAAATTCAAGATGCCCACTATCAAAGCTTATAATGGCACGGGAGACCCCTCTAATCATGTTAGGACATTCTCTAATGCACTGCTGCTGCAACCCATGAATGATGCTATAAAGTGTCGGGCCTTCCCTCAAACCCTATCGGGTATGGCTCAAAGATGGTACAATCGCTTGCCCCCAAACTCTATTGGATCGTTCAGAGAGTCAAGTCGGGCTTTTATTAAGCAGTTCATCAGTGGGAGAGTACATGAGAAAAGTTCAGCGTCTCTTATAAGTATTGTGCAGGGAGCTAAGGAATCCTTGAGAGATTACCTGAATCGTTTTACAAATGAGGCTTTAAAAGTCCCGGACCTTGATGATAAGGTAGCCATGATAGCACTGCAACAAGGAACTAGGGATGAGTAGGATCTGGAAAATTCTTGGGATTGATGGTCTCAAAGAGAGGAATTGAGGCTAACCCCGATAAAATAAAGGCGATCCTAGACATGGAACCACCAAAAACTGTCAAGGATGTTCAGAAACTCACTGGAAGGGTTGCTGCGCTAGGACGATTCATCTCTAAGTCGGGAGACAAGTGCTTGTCATTCTTCAAGTCACTAAAGAACATCAAAGACTTTGTATGGAATGAGGAAAACCAGAAGGCATTCGAAGAGTTAAAGAAGTATATGGCTCAGGCCCCGTTGTTGGCCAAACCATCTTTGAATGAAGTTTTATTCTTGTACTTGGCTGTTTCAGAGAGCGCCTTGAGCGCGGTGTTGGTTAAGGAGGAGCTGAAAGTCCAGAAACCCGTATATTATGTCAGCAAAACTCTGCATGGTGCTGAATTGAATTATTCAACTATTGAGAAATTTGCTCTAGCCTTGGTAATGGCTTCGAGAAAACCGCGTCCTTACTTTCAGGCTCATCAGATTGAGGTGCTAACAAATCAGCCACAGAGAAATATCATTCACAGTCCCAAGGCAAGTGGGAGATTGATTAAGTGGGCAATAGAGTTAGGAGAGTTCGATCTCAAGTACAAGCCGCGAACGGCAATAAAAGCCCAGGCACTAGCTGACTTCGTGGTGGAATGTACCATACCCAACCATGAAGTCAGGGGGCAGGAAGATACCATACCGCAAGGTAAGGGAGTCGATAATGGGGACAGAGAGAAGGATGATAAGGAGAATGAGTATTGGGTTCTCTATTTTGATGGAGCATCAAAAACAAACTCCAGTGGAGCAGGATTGGTATTGCAAAGCCCTGATGGGTTCTTAATTGAGTATGCTATGAAGCTAGACTTCCCAACCATAAACAATGAGGTAGAATATGAAGCCCTGATAGCTGGTCTTGGCCTAGCTGGGACACTTAGAGTCAAAAACTTAAAGGTCCGTGGAGACTCGAAACTGATCATATCCCAGGTAAAGGGAGAATTTGAGGCAAGGGATGATACGATGGCTAAGTATGTCCGCCTAGTAAGGGCTGTAATGACCTAATTTAATGAATGCCATGTTGAACACATTCCAAGGGAAGAAAATGCTAAGGTAGATGCGTTATCAAAGTTTGCCTCATCTGAGATAGAAGAAAGTTCAGGAAGTGTGTACTTCCCTGTTTTGAAGACACGAAGCATAGATGTTAAGCTTGTGGCTCCCATTGGCATGGGGACGTCATGGATTGATCCCATCAAGGCTCACATTCAAACCGGTTGGTTGCCGAGTGATGCAACTGAAGCACGGAAGTTAACTGTTTGAGCACTAAGGTACTCTTTGATAAATGGGATTCTGTATAAAAGATCTTTTGTGGTTCCTTACTTGAGGTGTCTCAGGCCCGATGAGGCACACTTGGCTCTTGAGGAAGTGCATGAAGGTATTTGTGGGCAACACTTGGGGGGCAGGGCCTTGGCTCATAAGATAACCCGTTTAGGCTTCTATTGGCCAGAAATGATGGCTAATGCCAAAGAATATGTGAAGAAGTGTGATCGTTGTCAGAAGCATGCACCAGTTGTTAGATAACCCCCCGAGATGCTGACCTCTATCAACTCGCCTATTCCCTTTGCTATGTGGGGGATGGATATTCTAGGGCCTTTCCCCTTGGCCACGGCACAAAGAAAGTTCCTAATTATAGCCATTGATTATTTCACCAAATGGATTGAAGCCAAACCTTTGGCCAAGATCACAACTAAGCAGGTTGCACAATTCCTGTGGGAAAATATTATGTGCCGTTATGGAATTCCCCGTATCCTAGTCACCGACGATGGAACACAGTTTAATAACGAGGAATTTAAGAAGTATTGTGAAGAAAATGAAATTGAGTTACGGTTCACCTCTGTGGCTCACCCGCAGGCCAATGGGCAAGCAGAGGTAGCGAATCGAATAATCTTGGATGGACTAAAGAAGAGGATCGAGAAATCAAGAAATAATTGGGTAGATGAGATACTTCCAATATTATGGGCCTATAGGACTACCTGTAGAGTCACTACTGAAGAAACCCCCTTCATGTTGGCATATGGGATAAATAAACCCTGATTGCATAATTAAATATTACAGCTTGGGATGCAAGGCCCAATAAGAAGATGTATGACATTCAGACCAGAAAGGTTAACATGTTGATCAGGCCTGATGGACCATATCAGGCCTGATGGAACGAAGAAGGCCCAAAAACCCTGATTATTTATTAATTTTGTAATTAATAAATAAGGGAGAAAAACAGCTATTAATATAAGTCCTAGTGGGGATATAAATCCTTGTATATTTTCCTCCAAGGAACCTCATGGGATAAGGAATCGGCTTCCTACTCCCTAGGACTCCTAAGTCTATCCTAATTCAGAGATTTGACCACCAAGTCTCCTATACCAAGTCCAATTCAAGGACTCTCACACCTATATAAGGGGTCTCACCCCACAAATAATAACTACGTTTTTTGACTTGATCCTTGGAAATCAGCAAGGTACGTAGGCATCTTGTTAAGGCAGATTGAGTCACGAAATACAAGAGCAGTCAAAATCGAGCCTTGAAGCTCACGTTCCTTAGTATTAAATACAGCAATTATATATTAGTTTTTAATCCATAACATAAGTACCAAAATTTATTAATTTGTTACTTTTGATATGTTTATGTTCCAATAAATTATGGCTTAATTGTTTATAAAAAATAAATAGTACAGGTTAAAAAACAAAATCTAAAAAAAAGTATGTCAATATGTGTTAGTACTTGGATGAACACTAACTACTATAAAATAAAGTCTACAATTCATTTCATGTTAGTACTTATAATTTAATAACATAAAATTTTAAAAATATATATATAATTATATGGTGAGTACCAAATTTGGTACTTTAGTAATTTTATATTTCAATCAAAGATGATTTGATTTATTAATAAAAGTGTGGAATTAATATTACTTAATATTTATATTTATTTTTTTTCAATATAAATTGTTTAATAGTACTTAATTATTGATATGAAGTTATTTTTAAAATTAAAATAATTATCTTGGAAGAATAAGAGGAAAAGAAGGAGAACTGATTTTGAACAATAAAGTAAGGCAGATGGTTAACCATCTAACTCGTTATAATAAGAAAGACAAACAATATGGTCAAAGACTCCTCGTATACGGTATATTTCACTTGTTTATAATATAAAAAAGGTTAATTATTGATAAGAAGTTGTTTTTAAAATTAAAATAATCACTTTTTAATATTATTTGTTTAACTTTTTTAATATAGTTTGTTTAATATTACTTAATTATTGATAAAAAAATTATCTTTGAAATTAAAATAATTATCTTTTTTCACTATAATTTGTTTAATATCGCTCCTTAAAAATGTTTTTCTATATAATAAAAGTAAAGAGTTGCTTAGATGAAAATTAACTAACAGAAAATAAAGTCTGCAGAGAATTGAAGTTGTTAATAGTTGAGATTTAATAATATTATAATATTTTAAAAACAATTATATGGTCATGATACTAATTGAGAGAGGACAAAGTCAATTTGTGTTAACAGTTGTAACAAATTTGGTAATTCAATATTTTGATAATAAAGAGTATAGATGGCTCTAAAAGGGGCTCCAAAAGGTTCTCTTCAAATCGCAGACGAAAAAGCCACCAAACATAAAAGGGAAATTATGTTTTTAATAGTTGAAGATGAGGTCTTGTACTATAACCCACTTCGAAAAACTCAACTTATTATAAATTATGAATTATAAAAAATCCATTATATGTCTCTCCAAAAGGTCCTCTTTAAACCCCAAAGCCCAGTTAACAAGTCACCAAACATAGAAGGTAATTTATTTTGATGACATTCTAGTCTAATAGTCAAAGAAGTTGAGTTCGTGTTGTATAGCATGTTGGAGGCTCAATGTTATTAGGCCCGTATAATGTGTTTGGGCCGAAGAAGATAAGGCACTACGTGGACTGAAGAATGGTCGGCCCAATAACGAGGACGACGGTTTGTCCAATAAAGATGAGGACACAGTCTCCTAGCCAAAACTGCCACATCCCCCCTCTAAACGCAACAAACCGACAAGTTCGGAGAGTAACATTGATGGTTAAGGTTATGTACACAAAAAAAATTCATTCATCAACACACATTCATCTCTTTATAGGCCGAAGTTTATCAAATTAATATCTTGTATTCCGAATTATCCATACAAAAACCAGTTAACTTATTCTCATACCGGAGGTGAATCGGGGGATCATCTACCGCATTCATCTCTTTGTAGGCCGAAGTTTATTCATCGGGACGGAGACCAAGTCGACAGAGAATTGGTTATAACATTTGGCGCCGTTTGTGGGAATACGAGATTAAGTCCTGCGATCAGAGACGATGACTAAAAGCAACATTGAGTAGGGCCATTCGGGGTTCACCGATTGGAAAACTAATCCTACGATGCAATCTGTGATTAACCCTCGGAATCTGGGAGCTGATTTTGATGAGGAAGCCGAAATAGTCCCAACTCCTGAAGAACAGGAGATGCTAAGAAAGCTGAGAGCAGAAAATATCACCAAAGAAAAGGGAAAATCGAAAGAGGCCGATGAGACTGAACAAAGGACCAAAAAATGGGAGGTCGATGCGCTGAAACTCAAGGTCATAAAGCTACGAAGGGAAGAGTTAAAACTGGAGGAGAGAGTGCTTAGAGCATCACTCGAAGAAACCAAAGGGGCTAAGAGTACTCGAAAAGAGAAACGAGTCCACGTTAAGGAAGATGATTCCACGGACTCTAACTCACACCACGGGAGGAAGATGACGAAAGTTGTTTTGACTTTGGACTTTGACCATGAAGAAGAAGGTGATGTGTTCAGCACTAGGCTGTCCATGCTAGAAAAGGCCATGTTTGGGGACAAGAAATTTAACCTTAAACTGGTTGTGAACTAAGAAATAGAGGCATATCAGCCTCTTCCAAGAGAAGAGAACAGTTTTTGAAAATGACTGAGTTCAATTGGAGGGGGGTCTTGAAGATAATTGTGACAAATATGAATTGTTAATGACTGGCGTGAGTCATATCCAGATGATGTTATGTAAGATATTTAAGATGTACCTGAAAAGAGGGGCTTCGATGTGGTACAAATTGCTTCATCCATATTCGATCCATTCATATGAGCAGCTAAAGGAAAAGTTATAAGGCACAATTCACACCTATGCCGAAGAGACAAAGATAATGAGACTCTCATCCATTGTAGGCAGTGGAAAAATGAGTCTCTAGGTGATTACCTAGCCAGGTTTAAGGAGGAAACAGACATGGTCACCGATCTGAATAAGACAAAGGCTATGGGATATCTAACCACTGGACTGGACCCAATCAAAGATAAAAAAACTCATATCATCTCTTTATGATTATCCCCCAAAATATCTTAATGACATATATGTGATGGGTGAGAACATTCGGAGGAAAATGGAAATTCTGGAAGGGTATAGAGAGCCACGAAGAGAGGGCCGAAGCAGGCAGTCCGGTCTTATGAGTACTCTCGAGGGTCCAACCATGACCGAAGGAATGATCATAGGAATGGTAATAAAAAATAGACTGGTCGGGGCCTGGAAAGGTGAAGAGATGGAGATTTGACCGTGTTTACACCTCTTAATGCGTCGATCTCCAAGATTCTCCATGAGATTAAAGGAAAGACATGCTTTTTCCATCTCGCCAAAATAAAAATGGCTGATCACCAGAAGAATGCGGACAAGTACTGTGACTACCATCAGGATAAGGGGCATAATACAGCTGAATTCTTCCACCTGAAGAAGATAATTGAGAAGATTATTAAGGCCAGAGAATTGAATAAGTTTGTAAGGGATCTGAGGGACAAGATGGAACAGAACGATGCAAGAAATAGAGGGACCGAAGAAAGATATCAGGGAGAGGTGAAGACCATC
This sequence comes from Apium graveolens, assembly GCF_009905375.1. NCBI lineage: Eukaryota > Viridiplantae > Streptophyta > Magnoliopsida > Apiales > Apiaceae > Apium > Apium graveolens. The sequence continues at coordinate 61,327 of NW_027418728.1, forward strand.
TCAAGTGGCAGTGCCCTCGGTCTTGATAGCAAGAATTCCAGAAAGAGGTACCCGCCAAGTTTATAACATGTGTCAGTTCAGCCTTGCCAGGAAGGCCATGCCCCTCTCCTTTACCAAAGAGGACTATGAGGATGTCATATGCCCTCATGAGGACCCACTTGTAATATCTTGTTCCATCGGACATACACTAAGATGAACCTAGCGGGATAATAAATGGAACTGTGCCGCGAAACACCTCTCGAGGCCTTTGGCGGACATCATATCCCCTCTGAAGGTACGATCACTTTACTTATTATTATCGGTAAATTGCCTTGTACTGCTGAAATATAGGTCAAGTTCTATATTATGAGGGTTGAAAGCCAGTATAATCCACTCTTTGGCCGACCCTTCTTATCCATTTTCCAAGTCATGGAGTACATACCCCATCTCAAGCTGAAGTTCCCCACGGAAAAGGGGGTTGGTATGATGAGAGGGGACCAGAAGATGACGAGGATTATCATGCTCGAGGACCTCGACAAAGACAAGGAGTACGAGTAGAATGACTTAAAAGGGAAAAGAAAGTGTTTTGAAGCCGAACCAAGTGGGAATAAATACTTACTGAATATTGAACTGAAGAAGTTTGGAGCCGACCTGTCTTGCCCAATTGCCGAGCATGGGGCCGAAGTAGGAGAGGTCGAGCTCTACGCTGGATGTTCAGGAAAGATGGTTCGTATAGGAAAAAATATGGAACCTGACCTGAAGGAGAAGGTTATCGCAGTGGTAAGAAAATACCAAGAGGTCTTCGCATGGGGTCCCGAAGACATGCACGGGCTAGATCCGAAGACAGCTAAGCATTGCCTTAATATAAAGCTCGAGGCTAAGCCCGTGAGATAAAAGAAGCGAATCTTTGCCTCAGAGCGACAGAAACTTATGGAAGCCGAGGTTGAAAAGTTATTGGAAGCCAAGTTCATTGAGATTGAATACTATGATTGGCTTGTTAATGTAATCGTAGTTAAGAAAGCAAACAATAAATGGAGGATGTGTGTAGACTACACAGACTTTAATAAAGCATGTCTGAAAGATCATTACCTCTTATCGAGCATTTACCAGCTGATAGATGACACGGCCGGCTACGAAGTCCTCGGCTTTCTTGATACCTTTTCGGGTTACCATCAGATAATCATGAATACGGCTGATATCCCAAAGACAGCCTTCATCATGCCAAAGGGAACATACGCATACATTAAAATGCCCTTTAGCCTGAAGAATGTAGTGTCAACATTTCAACGTATAATCAATATAGTCTTCAAATAACAAATTGGGCACAATATGGAATGTTATGTGGATGATATGATTGTTAAGTCACTTTTCCAGGACCACGCTGAAGACCTCCGAGAATATTTTGAAACTCTGAGAAAAAATAGCATAAAGATTAATCTGAGCAAGTGCGTAAGAAAAAGGGGATCGATTATATACCGTAATTAGGAGAGGGGAATGATTCAAATCTCGATTATGGGTCCACTATCCTCCCCGATTCAATCTCCCTCGGCTTGTTGTGTTTGTTGTTTATTGTGTTGTGTGTCTGTGTTTGTCTGTGTTGTGCGTCTGGATTTTTGTCTGTGTTCTGTGAGTGTTTTCCAGGGATTGCATAAGAAATAACTGACCCCAACCGCTGAAATTGTCCGCGGTCTGTGGGTTAGGGGCAATTTGGTAATTACACCGTACCGCAGACAATTTCCGCGGTCCCTTTCATGTTACTTTTAATCCCAGCCGTAAGATTATCATTAATATGCACTATATATATGTATATCTCCTCTCTCATTAATCTCTAGAAAAAGGTAATATCTTTTAAGTATATGATTTGCTTTGAAATGGGACCTCGGTTCTTTAGCATGCGCAATGGCTCCATTATTATCACAATAAAGATCAACTAGATATGTGATCAATGGAACCACACTAAGTCCCGTTATAAATTTCTGCATCCAAACAGCCTCATTGGCTGCTTCACTGGCAGCAATATACTCAGCTTCCATTGTAGAATCAGCTAATTTCTCTTGTTTTAAACTTTTCCAGCTTACAGCACCTCCATTAAGGAAAAATGCAAAACGTAACTGAGATATTGAATCGTCTCTGTCTGTCTGGAAGCTAGCATCAGTGTAACCCAGTATAACTAGCTTCTCATCTCCTCAATACACTAAGAATAAATCTTTCGTCCTCTTTAAGTACTTGAGAATATTCTTGATAGTTGTCCAGCACCTGGATTAGACTAGTATCTACTCATCATGCTCAAGGCATACGAAATATCAGGACGATTATATATAATCGCATACAAAAAATCCAATTGCTGAAGCATATGGAACTTTGCTCATACAGCCCTTATCATCTAATGATATAGGTCAGTTATCTTTTGAGATCACTATCCCATCAGACATTGGGACATATCCTCTTTTTGCCTCTTGTATCCCAAAACGATGCAATACTTTGTCTATGTATGTACTCAGACTTAGGCCGATTGATCTCCTTGATCTATCTCTAAAGATCTTGATCCCTAATATGTAAGTAGCATCGCCTAAGTTGTTCATTGAGAAACTATTTCCCAATCAAGTCTTAACAGCCTGTAAAGGGGGTATGTCATTCCCTATTAGTAATATGTCATCTACATATAGTACTAGGAATCCCACATGGCTCCCACTAACCTTCTTGTAAATACATGGTTCATCTTCCTTTTGAATAAAGCCAACTCTTTGACTGTTAATCAAAAGAATGATTCCATCTCCTTGAGGCTTGCTTCAATCCATAAATAGATCGAAGCAACTTACAGACCATCTTAACAAACTTTGGATCAAAAAAACCCTCAGGTTGTATCATGTATACATCCTCTTCAAGGCTCCCATTTAAGAAAGCGGTTTTAACATCCATTTGCCAAATCTCATAGTAGTATTGAGCAGCTACTGCTAGCAAAATCCTAATGGACTTGACCATAGCAACTGGTGAAAAAGTCTCATCATAGTCTATACCACGAATTTGTTTGAAACATTTTTCCACTAGTGCCGCCTTGTAGGTCTGTACTTTACCATCTATTTTAGTTTTATTATTAAAACCCCACTTGCATCCTTTAGGTTTTATCCCTTCAGGTGGATCAACTAAAGTCCATACTTTATTTTGATACATGGATTCCATCTCAGATTTCATGGCCTCTAGTTATCTCTCGGAGTATGGAATGTTCATAGCTTCTTGGTAGATAAGAGGCTCATCATTGTCTATAAGCATCACATCATCATCTTGAGTCAATAAAAATCCGTAATACACTACTAGAAAATCAGCATTAGATATCGCACATTAGACATCAGTCAGAAAAGTCACTAATGTTAAAAGCCTTTTTTACATCACATAAAAAAAGTGATGTCTTTTTGGTATGTTTACATCAGCTTTTGAGTAAAGTGATGTCTAAGTTGTTCTTTTAAAAACTACGTCACATCAGTTAACATATAAACCGATGTCCAATTTTTTTTAACATCGGTTGACATAATAACCGATGTCTAAGCTCAATTTTAAAAAATTAGAGCCCGCTGCTTCAACCCTTTTGCTCCCCGCCCTTAGCCAAATTTTTTCCCCCTTAGTATATTTTCCCATCCCGCCTATTCACTCATTCACTTTAATAACATTATAACATAAAATTAAAAATAAATCAAAATCAAAACAAAAACAAAAAATTACAATCTCCACAAAAATAAAAACTCATTCAGTCATTCCCCCTTTCTCTCTCGACTGCTAAACCTAGAACTCTCAAATATATGCTTACTGTCTTTCCCCCCTTTCCGATTAAACCTTGAATCTCCAATTAAACCTCTCAATTTCTTCAACTCATCTCTTAATTTCTTACTGTCTTTCTTTCAAATGTTTTTTTTCACATCTGTTTCAATTTTTGTGACAGATTCGAAGATTAAGGAGTTAAGTGTGTTCATTGAAGTTTAAGGTGAGGAGTAAAGTTTCTTGGAGCTAAATCTTGTAGCTAAGGGTTTATTAAAGCTTAAATCTCGGAGCTAATTAAGTTGGATTTTGGTCTTGGAGTTTGTTGCTGTGTTTTTTGGGATTTTGGAGCTTGCTTTGTTAGGTATATTCTTCTTTACATATCTATTTATATATGTTTGGTGTAACACCCCCAGATCCGGGGTCGGGGATCCGGGTTGTCACGAGTTCCATTTCCCTTAATAACACCCAATCTTAATAATTACTCAACTACTCTGTACTGTGACCCCACAATAAACACACACAGCACACGTTATAGTCTCAGAGATGAACATCCAAAAATAATCACAAGTCGTTTTATTCCACAATTATATGTCAATATACCTTGAAAAGGTTTCTGAATAAATTTACATTTCTTTGCCATTATTACAATTCATAAATATACATAAATCTGGTACATCAAAAGTTGAAAGCCTAGCCTATTGGTAGTTCCTACCTCAGCTACAGCGACATCAACGCCTATAAGAAACTGCGGAATGTTTCCTATCCGCTCCCGAATTGGGAGCTTGGTCCTGTTCATCTTGTCTATCTGATGTTGTGTGATGAAAGAAGAAAGCAAGGGTGAGCAGCAAGCCCACCAAAATAATATATATATAATGATTAACAATATATGAGCCTTCTCATAGTACTCATGAAAGTCTTGGTCAAAATAAATGAACCAAGTTTGATATTTTAATGCGATGAAGTCGCAAAATATTTAGTATATATACATATATACTTTTCAAAATCTTGGAAGTCCTCTTCCATGCATAATATACACAAAGTTCCAGTTTATAACTGTATAAAAATATCGTTGCAAGGTGATCTAATATATCTAACCTTGTCTCAACGTTTTTCTGAAAATCTTTGTCATTCATAAGACAATTATTAACTAGATATAAGTTTAAAAGATGAAGTTACCAAATACTTCACTACACTTATATCATTTATAAAGCTACTTGAACTACCATTGTTCATAGTATAATGAGCTTTGAACAGTTCATCACATAGATGAGACTACAAGACAAGATTTGAATAGATTAAATCTTTAAAATATTATTAAAGGAAATGAAGTTATGATATACTTCATTAAGTTCTGATATATATATATATCCACATATACATCTTCCTTTATACATTTCCTGAAAACCTCTGTCATGTGAAGTATGAACAGAGTTTGAAACATCCAATGAATTTTGGAAAGGAAAAGAATTTTGGCATAAACCAGATATCTTGCTGATCAGGCAAAGATACCCATAAGTAACCTTTTCTACTAGTAGATGGGCGAATTCCCCACTGGTCATCACCCTGGCCACAATAGGACTTTATGCTGGACTGCCACTCAGCCACTTATGCATTTGATGGACTCCCACTGAGCCACTTACACTATCATGGACGCCCACTGAGCCCATGTTGCTTATGCCGACTCAATAGATGGACTTACTTCCCGAACGTTGGGTAAGTAATCAATTCATTTACCAAAACTGCAACCTTGTTGCGAATATAAAATACACCATAGAGCTGAATCCCCTAGATTTTTGAGCGAGTATTCAAGTCCCCTTAAAATGGAAGATCTTGAATTTGAAAACAAGTTTTGGGATCCGCTCTACCCTTTTTAAATTCATTTTGATGACTCGAAAACATTTTTAAGAATGTTTGGAGTAATACTGATTTATTAAAATAAATCAGTCCCGATATGAAAGAAATATCTGAATATTATTATTTAAATAATATTCTATAAAGAATAATTGAGGTAGAAGTTGGAAAACTTATACTTGAACTGAATAGCAAATAATCAAAGATATACTTATACGAAAGTAATATCTTTATTTGAATAATCAAAATAAGTATGATTATTGACACCTTATTCTTTAATAAAATAAAAAATATATTGCAGTAATAAGCGGAGTCATAATACCTCGAATGAATATTATAAATAATATTCATAAAATAAAGGAGTCATACGTCCTCAAATGAATATCCAAGTAATATCCAATAATAATATAAAAGAGTCATAAGCCCTCGAATAATATTCGAAATAATATTCAATAAATAATATAAAGAGTCATAAGCCCTCGAATGAATATTCAAATAATATTCATTTAATAAAATAAAGAAGTCATAAGCCCTCGAATGAATATTCATAATAATATTCATTAAATAAAATAAAGTTATCGAATAAACCTTATTCGATTAATAGTTTTAAAAACTATATCCATATATATATAAATATATATATATATAATATACTCGGGAACATCGACTCCCGGTTTAGAAATATGTTCACCTTTTATCCCCTATACTAAGGGTATACGAAACTACTTGCTTATTTCTAGCATAGGTATTATGCAACTATAAGCATTGAAATCAACAGATAGATAACCAGATTATGAAACAGACATGCATATATACCATATCAGCATGCTCCAATATATCGCAAAATTTGCTAATAACAATCATGCACTATCACAAGATAATGCATATACACATATACATCACCACAACAGTATAACGGGTAGAAAACTTGCCTGAGCGACTGGGGGTTACGAATGGCTCGGGACGAGTCTGGTAACCTATAAACAACAAGTAAGTTGGAATTAAACCAAAGTCACTTGTAAATCTATACTTTAACTAACTTAGACTCTAACGCTTGTTTAGCGCTTATTGATTATCTTAAGTCACTCGGGTACCCTCGGCTCCACCATTTTTAATAATTTAACCTTTATGAGTTTTAGGGCGATTCCTTCGCGAGTGTCTTACCAACTGCCTAACACTCTTACCATAATTGTTTCATACATTAATTAGCCCTTTTTGGTCTTTAACCTATGTTTCAAAGTAAGGCGAGGGGAAAAGTTTCGTTCGCGAAACGCCGTTACTTGAAACGGTCGTTTCTCCTAAACCGTGCATCGGAATCGAACGAACTACATATCAAAACGAAGCTCGTAACACGAGCTATCTATACATGGCAATGGTCATAATCTAGCAGGGGGTTCTCGGGTCCTAATGTTATGCACAAAAACAGTCTAAAGAAAATCGGACGTTACGACGGCTATGTTTACGCGATTTCCCAATTTAAAACCATTCAAAACCAACCCAATTCAACCTCAAATCAAACATACAACCAACATCCATCCTTATCACATCATATCAGCCCCAACCAATTCAATTTTAACATTCATACTTATGCCTAAGCTTCAATTTAACTATACTACATTCTCTTAACCAAAACAACAACATTTACCATTCCATTTCCATACCATTTCAATCCCAAACTCTAAATCACAAACACTAAGCTACAATATCACCCTACTAATCAAAATCATCTTATAATACATAGGAATCTAGGGTTTGGAGATGATATACCTTCCTCGAAGTGGTGGGAGGAGCTAGGAAGCCTTAAGAAGCCTTGAGAAGTCTTAGGAATGCTTGGATCTTCAAGGAAATCAAGAAAAATGTCAAGTTAAAAACTTGAAAACACTATTCATTGTCTTCTTCATTGATTAAATGGAGAAGATTGAGAAGGAATTGATGGCTTAAACTCATGATATAGCCCTAACTAAGCATAAAGATGATTAGGGAATTAACTCACCAATTTAGGAGGGTTGGATCTTGAGTTTTGAATTTCTTGCCCTTTTGCAATAGTAAAAGTCGAGAGCATGAAGAACAATGCCTTGGTTTCTTTTTGATTTTTGATGAAAAATGAATTTGCTTGGCTTGGTTGATTTGTTTTTGTGTTTGATTTAGTAAATTACCTAGTTGACCTTGATTTTGTGTGGTTAAAAAGCCACCACATCTCCTTCCTTCCCATGTCATGCTTGTGTCATCCTCCCCTCCTTGTCCTCTTCTCATTGGTTGGGTGACATCATCCTCTCTAATCCCTTTGATTAACTTCCTAATTGTTTTCCTAATGACCGCTGATCTGTTATACGGTTCGCTTAACTTTCGTTTTCGTTTATCGTTTGAGGGATCATACCCGGGATCTTATTACTTAGGTTCCCTTAACCTTTCTCAATACATTATATTCCTTTTTATGATCCTCTATTATAATCCTTTAATTTAAATCATTTTATCCTGCTACCTTATACTCAATTCTTTCCGTATCTATTGGATTTCCGGGAAAAATCAAAGTGTTTGGATTTGGATTCTGACGATCTTTACATACACTTATATCCCATATAAAGTACTAATAAAATCTCAGAATATCGGTATCAGAACCCCTACATAGTGTGGCATGAAAAGTTTTCTCATTCAGCAAAAACACTATTCCTAAGGGTTTCAAAATTTCCCAAAAATTGGGGTTATTACAGTCTCCCCTCCTTAAAAGGATTCCGTCCCGGAATCAGATAGAAAATGAATAGGGATACTTTCTTAGCATTACACTTTCTAACTCTCAAGTAAATTTTCCCACATTGTGGTTCTTCCATCAAACTCTAAATAGTTTGATAACCCTTCTCCGAAGCACTTGTTCCCTTTTCACTCTACAACCCTTCCTGGTTGCTCCATATAGGTTACGTCGGGTTGCATATCTATGCGCTCATGTGCCCCTATTTATCTGGCATCTGAATTACACTTCCTTAACACTGATACGTGGAACACGTTACGACCTGCTACATGTTCGGGGTTAGGGCTAGCTCATATGCTATCCTCCCAATACGTCTTAATATATCCAAGGGTCCAACAATTCGTGGACTTAGCTTTCATTTCTTTCCGAACCTCATCCTTCCTTTCCAAAGGAATACCTATAACAACACTAGGTCCCCCACTTCCTATTCCTTGTCCTTTCGTGTCAATATCAACATACTTCTTATGTCCATCTTGGGCTACTACCAGCCGTCCTCTGATTAGATCTATTATATCCCTGGCCCTTTGGGCTACTGCGGGTCTGAGCATCTTGCGCTCTACAACTTCTTCCTATCATAAGGGAGATCGACATTGTCTTCCCTCAAGGATCTCATAAGACGACATCTCGATACCTGACATATGATCTATTGTCGTAAGAAACTCAATCCGTGTTAAGTGATCATTCCAATTTCTTTCAAGTCTATTGCACAGACTCTCATTATAGCTTCTAGCATTATAGCTTTTGCTTCTCACTACCCATTCTTTTCCAATTCGTAGTCGCTACTACCTTCCGTTCCTAATATTATACTGGTTATAATTCTGCTCGTTAGCGTTCTATAACCTTTTAATAACCACGTCAACCTTAGTATCACGAATGTGTTTCCATTCCGAATACTACCACAACTTTATTACTCCTTTTTCAACTGTTTCTATTTTCCAAAATTTGATCAATCATATAGAAGTAAAGGAATTTGTTGAGAGATCACTATGATCATGAACACTTGTTATATCGCATAGTTAGTACAGAAGGTGGCCAGCCTTTAGTACTTGACAAACAATTAAACAACATGTGGTATCCTACTATGCTTCTATCACAAAGATAGATAGTCATTCGGCAATACCTCCCCTTCTGGAAGGGTTGTTCTTCTCAGCTTACATGAAATAAAAAGAAGAGAAAAGAACGAACTGAAGAGAATTGTATATATGTAAAAAAAATATTGCCATAAAATATCTGGCTTGGAATCTACCTCTGAACTATAGAGGTTTGTCATAGGAGAACAAAACATATATGTATTTATATCAACATCATGTATTATAGCATCGTATTTCACATGCCTAAATATTTTTGCTATTTCGTCCATCATTCTATGGACCCATGCTCTTCCTCGAGCTTATACACAATCACCTTTGAAACTCCCTCGATATCGAAAGTCGAATCTGGGATCTCATTCTAGACATCATCGTTACTAGAATTCTATGCTTGCACCGCAACCTTCCTCATATAGTAATACGACTCTCTTTTCATAAGAAGGAATAAATATTCAATAGGTAGATACTCTACTTAATTAGTCTATCAATGATAACTTATACACTACCACGACCCGATTAGTGGTACTCAATCTCAACACCCATTCCAATACAACTCTCACGGTTGTAATCAGCTCATTACTCGCAGAATCATTGCTGCCTTACTATGGTCCACTACTAACCTACTGTCGTCATTCATTTTCCATAAAATCTTAATATCTAACCATACGGAGTCCATATATGTCGTATCAAATCCTTCTAAGGAGGTAACATAATCACCATTTCTGATTCATGAAGAACACTCCTGATCCTGACATACATATATGACATGAAGCAGATAAAATTACAGAAGAGTTTCAATCAAAGCAACGATAGCAGGTTAATACCATTCTTAATCATATGCTTTAATTAGAAGACTTAACTCAAGGGTTCATCTAGTCTTTTTTGAAACATGGTCATGGCTTATCTCAAGATAGTATCTTCTGAGTTAGATAGCCCGCTCATGGCGATTATGCGAATTAAACCTTTACCAACTACTATTACGGTTGGGTATTGCACAGTCATCAGAAGGAATGTCAATCTTTCAAACCATAATACAACCTTTACGGCATCAACCATCATCACTGTATTCCTTTGGCACAAGCGCCTATAATTATCCTCTTACCTTTAAAGTGTCGGCCACCTCTTTGGCCTTTCCTGATAGTAAAATTTCCCTACAGTTAATGTCATTTTAACCACCTCCAAATAAATTTTCTACCTCATTTCAATCACAGCTTATGTGAAGATGTTTTCCTTAAAATCTGATGATTAAAAAAAAATCACCATTTTTCCATAAGTTATTGCCTCAGTCTTTAGAGGTTAATCACTGTCACGACTGACTCTCAATTATACTTAGAACATCTTTTATCTTAAGTCTTAATTTCCTGGAACAATTTCGACCTTTACTGGTTCGATCCATACTTTCTCGTGGTTTAACACGTGCCCCGCTTGGCATCATTATAATTACGACACATTTCCTTTATCAACATTTCTATTCTTGAGAAATTTTGAATATTACCTTTCTCCTTGTAAAACCTCTAAGGTTATCCTTGAATCATTCCTCCTGTATTCCCTAGATACAGGGCATATCAAGATACCATTTACTAATACTAAAACCATTGTCTATATACTCTGAAAAATTTCTCCACTGATCCTTAAAGGTCGTTATTACCTTAATCCTTTCCAAATCATACTGTCAAAACTCATACTGTCCCTATTAAGGGTGACATGCCAACCTTTATGCATTCCCCTAGGATTCATTTTAAGTTACCGATGTTCTATCCTTAATTCCACCTTGAAAAAGGTACAAGCATCCTTCCATGGATAAATAAAGTCATATATCCCTGATAAGGGTATCTTATTCAATCATTTCCACCTCGATAGTCTATACCGAATTTCACAATAGCATCCTTATTCAAGTTAAGGTCAATCCACATGGCCTCCAAAAGATAACCATGGTCATCCGCTTTTCTTGCCTAATTTGGTAACGATAACAAGGATGACCTGGAAGATATTGGTCATGTTCAACGTGAACTTCTTCTTAATAATTCCTCATTTACTTTTGTTGTTTATCTCAACAGTCACCTCAATTCTGCGATATCTTTCATACCTGGCATCTTCCTTTCTGGGTATCATGCCACCGGTCTTACACTTCACATTCTTGAAGGTCACTTCCTTCATTTAATTTTTCCTAATTTCCTACTCCCTTGTCTCCTCAGTCTATCCGCATTTTATTTTTTTTCATCCTTCGAACTATCTCAAGGTTTCCTCGGATCCTCCCAACTTACAGGAAATAAAATATATGTATCTCTTATGCCTTCCACCATCAATTTAACTCATGGTGAATCACCCTCATCCTGACGATTACATACTTTTCTATTTCTATTGCTACGAGTCTTTAGGGTTTCCCTATACCCAACTCCCTTATCATTCCTCAAACTCTATTGCCGTTATATTCCTTTCCACTTCAATTTCTTTTAATTTTCCTTTCTCTTATCATTATTTCATGAACCAACACAACATAAGCATTGATTTCAAACATCCCGTCATTCTGGATTCGTGTCCTCAGAACGAATCTTGATAACTTTTACAACTTAGATTCATAATTCATCATACTCGTCTGCCTTTGTTCTGGCTCTAAAGCTTTTACACTATCTCCTTATCTTTGGGAATTACTTTCCCGAAAACAATTGACTGAACTTAAATCAGTTTATTATAATCTCTTGCTTCATGCCTTCCTTGGCCTTTCACAAGTGGGTGGTCTCTCTCTTAGAAGGGTAAGTGATAAAAACAGTCTTTTGTGGTTCGTCAATCATTCAGAATCTCAAATGATTCCTCTATTTCCTTTAGCCAGGCTCTTGCCTCGACTAGGTCAACCTGTTCCTTGGAACTCTGAGAGCTTAGCGACTTAAAGGTCATGAAAGAATTTCCTGCCGCATTGTTTCCTCAAGGTGGTGGTTAGGGGTAAAAGTATAAATTTTGTTTTAGGCAGGTCCATGGATTGCCCAATAGGAGTACCGTCTCGGGTCTCCTTTCCTTACTCGTCTTTCTGTTTCCTTAGTATGAAATGTTTCATCTTCTCCCATACTTGGGGTTATCTTATCCGTTAAAATCCTTGTTTTCCACTTCATTATATTCCGGGTTCCTTATATCTTAATTGCGACTTCCCTGATTATCGCATTCGAGGTTTGCCTCCCCCCTAATCTTATTCCTTGTGGGGCCATATTACTTGGAAAAAAAAATTGAGAATCTCTGGATATTTGTCTTACTTACTTTGCTTAAGTTCTTCCCTCGTTCAGTCCTTGCATGATTGCAAATTATGAATTCTCAAGTTCGATAACTTCCTGACACTCTCTTACGTGTTAATAGTGCAATTGACAATATGAACTTATCACCACGAACTGATCTGAACTGAATTTAACGAATATATACATAACCATTGGTTCGAGGGTACAACAACTTAACATATTAAAGGGAATTACATCATTTGATATGATCGTTTCCATCCCAAAAGTACTACCATAGATAATCATCTAGTCATTAAAACTAATCATTCATAACTTAGGCTAACCCTTCCAAAAGCGGTGCTACATGAAATTCTTATCAGATTGTTCAGACTCTGCACACTATTATGGATCAAGAAATGCGGGCACGCACGACATCCCTAACCTGCTCCATTAAAGCGGTGATGAGGTCTAGGATAGTTGCAAGTAGAGCTGGATCAATCTGACCATCAAGATGGCCTCTAGCTATAACACGGGTGGTAGCCTCAATCCTTTCCATGCTATGAGCTAATCCCACCGGAAGTATCACACCCTCAATCCTTGGTGCAGTAAGTCGATCCAACAGATCACTCCTAACATTCCGGGCCTCTGACAGGCCACCCAAAGTCATATGATAATCAGCGATAAGAGAAGCCTGAGTGGTAGCATCTAGCAGTCCATGGGGTGCAGGTGGTGCAGACCCAGGAGATCCAAATGGATAACCAAGCACGGTATCAGGTGACAATGGTGAAGGGAATAAAGGTGGCATTTCCTCAGTATGTGTTGGGCTCTGTACAGGGGAGGGAACAGGAATTGGTGGAACCTCATGGATATCTACAGGAGCCTCTGGAAGAGGGCCTGATACTGGTATAATTGGGGTCGTGGAAGGCCCCACTCCTTCTGCCCTCATTACCCTTTGTGCCCTTGGTAACTCTTCATCCTCTAGTACCACCCTCGCAGCCATTCTTGCTCTGGTAGTCGCCCTGACTACGGTCATCTGTTCCTCAGCGGTCCTCTCTTCATTCTCATCAGGATCCTCCATGAGATCCTCCTCAGCCACAATCCTTTCCGGAATAACATCCTCAACCGCAACATTCTCTATCTGAACCTCATCCGGTCCCTCATTAGGGTACTCCATCGGATTCACAATTTGATCTCCAACTTGTAATAAAACATCCTCATGCTGATGCTCCTGAACCTCAAGGTTCGGTGCCCCGCTGCCCTATACGAGAACGAACTATGTTACTATCACGATACTTATAAGGGTTCCCGTAAGGGTTTTAACTGTCAGTGCTACGTTAGGTAGCCCGACTATGAACTTGGAAAGAGTTCTTATTATCTTAGTGAACTTATTATCTTAACGTCACATCATCTCTGAGGTTTATAACGCTTAGCTCTGATACCACTTCTGTAACACCCCCAGATTCGGGGTCGGGGATCCGGGTTGTCACGAGTTCCATTTCCCTTAATAACACCCAATCTTAATAATTACTCAACTACTCTGTACTGTGACCCCACAATAAACACACACACCACACGTTATAGTCTCAGAGATGAACATCCAAAAATAATCACAAGTCATTTTATTCCACAATTATATGTCAATACACCTTGAAAAGGTTTCTGAATAAATTTACATTTCTTTGCCATTATTACAATTCATAAATATACATAAATCTGGTACATCAAAAGTTAAAAGCCTAGCCTATTGGTAGTTCCTACCTCAGCAACAGCGACATCAACGCCTATAGGAAACTGCGGAATGTTTCCTATCCGCTCGCGAATTGGGAGCTTGGTCCTGTTCATCTTGTCTATCTGATGTTGTGTGATGAAAGAAGAAAGCAAGGGTGAGCAGTAAGCCCATCAAAATAATATATATATAATGATTAACAATATATGAGCCTTCTCATAGTACTCATGAAAGTCTTGGTCAAAAGAAATGAACCAAGTTTGATATTTTAATGCGATGAAGTCGCAAAATATTTAGTATATATACATATATACTTTTCAAAATCTTGGAAGTCCTCTTCCATGCATAATATACACAAAGTTCCAGTTTATAATTGTATAAAAATATCGTTGCAAGGTGATCTAATATATCTAACCTTGTCTCAACGTTTTTCTGAAAATCTTTGTCATTCATAAGACAATTATTAACTAGATATATGTTTAAAAGATGAAGTTACCAAATACTTCACTACACTTATATTATTTATAAAGCTACTTGAACTACCATTGTTCATAGTATAATGAGCTTTTAACAGTTCATCACATAAATGAGACTACAAGACAAGATTTGAATAGATTAAATCTTTAAAATATTATTAAAGAAAATGAAGTTATGATATACTTCATTAAGTTCTGATATATATATATCCACATATACATCTTCCTTTATACATTTCCTGAAAACCTCTGTCATGTGAAGTATGAACAGAGTATGAAACATCCAATGAATTTTGGAAAGGAAAAGAATTTTGGCATAAACCAGATATCTTGCTGATCAGGCAAAGATACCCATAAGTAACCTTTTCTACTAGTAGATGGACGAATTCCCCACTGGTCATCATCCTGGCCACAATAGGACCTTATGCTCGACTGCCACTCAGCCACTTATGCATTTGATGGACTCCCACTGAGCCACTTACACTATCATGGACGCCCACTGAGCCCATGTTGCTTATGCCGACTCAATAGAGGGACTTACTTCCCGAACGTTGGGTAAGTAATCAATTCATTTACCAAAACTGCAACCTTGTTGCGAATATAAAATACACCATAGAGCCGAATCCCCTAGATTTTTGAGCGAGTATTCAAGTCCCCTTAAAATGGAAGATCTTGAATTTGAAAACAAGTTTTGGGATCCGCTCTACCATTTTTAAATTCATTTTGATGACTCGAAAACATTTTTAAGAATGTTTGGAGTAATACTGATTTATTAAAATAAATCAGTCCCGATATGATAGAAATATCTGAATATTATTATTTAAATAATATTCTATAAAGAATAATTGAGGTAGAAGTTGGAAAACTTATACTTGAACTGAATAGCAAATAATCAAAGATATACTTATACGAAAGTAATATCTTTATTTGAATAATCAAAATAAGTTTGATTATTGACACTTTATTCTTTAATAAAATAAAGAATATATTGCAGTAATAAGCGGAGTCATAATACCTTGAATGAATATTATAAATAATATTCATAAAATAAAGGAGTCATACGTCCTCAAATGAATATCCAAGTAATATCCAATAATAATATAAAAGAGTCATAAGCCCTCGAATAATATTCGGAATAATATTCAATAAATAATATAAAGAGTCATAAGCCCTCGAATGAATATTCAAATAATATTCATTTAATAAAATAAAGAAGTCATAAGCCCTCGAATGAATATTCATAATAATATTCATTAAATAAAATAAAGTTATCGAATAAACCTTATTCGATTAATAGTTTCAAAAACTATATCCATATATATATAAATATATATATATAATATACTCGGGAACATCGACTCCCGGTTTAGAAATATGTTCACCTTTTATCCCCTATACTAAGGGTATACGCAACTACTTGCTTATTTCTAGCATAGGTATTATGCAACTATAAGCATTGAAATCAACAGATAGATAACCAGATTACGAAACAGACATGCATATATACCATATCAGCATGCTCCAATATATCGCAAAATTTGCTAATAACAATCATGCACTATCCCAAGATAATGCATATACACATATACATCACCACAACAGTATAACGGGTATAAAACTTGCCTGAGCGACTGGGGGTTACGAATGGCTCGGAACGAGTCTGGTAACCTATAAACAACAAGTAAGTTGGAATTAAACCAAAGTCACTTGTAAATCTATACTTTAACTAACTTAGACTCTAACGCTTGTTTTGCGCTTATTGATTCTCTTAAGTCACTCGGGTACCCTCGGCTCCACCATTTTTAATAATTTAACCTTTACGAGTTTTAGGGCGATTCCTTCGCGAGTGTCTTACCAACTGCCTAACACTCTTACCATAATTGTTTCATACATTAATTAACCCTTTTTGGTCTTTAACCTATGTTTCAAAGTAAGGCGAGGGGAAAAGTTTCGTTCGCGAAATGCCGTTACTTGAAACGGTCGTTTCTCCTAAACCGTGCATCGGAATCGAACGAACTACATATCAAAACGAAGCTCGTAACACGAGCTATCTAGACATGGAAATGGTCATAATCTAGCAGGGGGTTCTCGGGTCCTAATGTTATGCACAAAAACAGTCTAAAGAAAATCGGACGTTACGACGGCTATGTTTACGCGATTTCCCAATTTAAAACCATTCAAAACCAACCCAATTCAACCTCAAATCAAACATACAACCAACATCCATCCTTATCACATCATATCAGCCCCAACCAATTCAATTTTAACATTCATACTTATGCCTAAGCTTCAATTTAACTATACTACATTCTCTTAACCAAAACAACAACATTTACCATTTCATTTCCATACCATTTCAATCCCAAACTCTAAATCACAAACACTAAGCTACAATATCACCCTACTAATCAAAATCATCTTATAATACATAGGAATCTAGGGTTTGGAGATGATATACCTTCCTCGAAGTGGTGGGAGGAGCTAGGAAGCCTTAAGAAGCCTTGAGAAGTCTTAGGAATGTTTGGATCTTCAAGGAAATCAAGAAAAATGTCAAGTTAAAAACTTGAAAACACTATTCATTGTCTTCTTCATTGATTAAATGGAGAAGATTGAGAAGGAATTGATGGCTTAAACTCATGATATAGCCCTAACTAAGCATAAAGATGATTAGGGAATTAACTCACCAATTTAGGAGGGTTGGATCTTGAGTTTTGAATTTCTTGCCCTTTTGCAATAGTAAAAGTCGAGAGCATGAAGAACAATGCCTTGGTTTCTTTTTGATTTTTGATGAAAAATGAATTTGCTTGGCTTGGTTGATTTGTTTTTGTGTTTGATTTAGTAAATTACCTAGTTGACCTTGATTTTGTGTGGTTAAAAAGCCACCACATCTCCTTCCTTCCCATGTCATGCTTGTGTCATCCTCATGATGTCATCCTCCCCTCCTTGTCCTCTTCTCATTGGTTGGGTGACATCATCCTCTCTAATCCCTTTGATTAACTTCCTAATTGTTTGCCTAATGACCGCTGATCTGTTATACGGTTCGCTTAACTTTCGTTTTCGTTTATCGTTTGAGGGATCATACCCGGGATCTTATTACTTAGGTTCCCTTAACCTTTCTCAATACATTATATTCCTTTTTATGATCCTCTATTATAATCCTTTAATTTAAATCCTTTTATCCTGTTACCTTAGACTCAATTCTTTCCGTATCTATTGGATTTCCGGGAAAAATCAAAGTGTTCGGATTTGGATTCTGACGATCTTTACATACACTTATATCCCATATAAAGTACTAATAAAATCTCAGAATATCCATATCAGAACCCCTACATAGTGTGGCATGAAAAGGTTTCTCATTCAGCAAAAACACTATTCCTAAGGGTTTCAAAATTTCCCAAAAATTGGGGTTATTACATTTGGGCTGCATTTTGTGTAGTTGTATGTATGCATGTGAAATTGAAATGTGTAGTTGTTGCATGTGTAGTTGTATGCGTAGTTAAAATACGGATTTACATGTAATAACAAGTGCTTGTATATATCTGTGTTTGTGTTGTTTGTAAATATATTTGTGTTTAGTCTGTTTACTAATTCATATTATAATCTTAAAATCATGTATTCAGATATTCTTAGTTTTCCTAGGCAGAATAATTCAGTTTGTATCAGTGTCGAAAAGATGCTACATGGCCATTAAGAGTTCAAATGTAGTATATTGCATTTTGGGCAATAGGTTTCTTTTGGTTACAAATTTGCTTAGAGTAATCTCCAGTTTCTGGTTGTGATATATCATATATGAAATTTTATTTAAATATGTAGCATTGTCTTTGATTTTTAACATAACTCTGATCACAACTTTGCAGATTACAGATGTTGAAAATTTGATAGTAGCACCAATATCAAAAGCATCAACTAGGCAAAGAGTTGGAAGGGCAGGAAGAGTACGTCCTGGAAAATGTTATAGGTGCTGAACTGAGAAGTTCTCATTTTATTGACAATATTTTCTTTTTAGAAGTTGTGCCTATTATTATTATCTATTCTAAATATCAAGAAGATTTTAATGGTTTAGGTGTGATACTGTGTCCAAATTCTGCCTACTGTGTGCACAGTTTGAAGTGAATTAGATCTTGAAAAACAGGGCGTGATATGAGTTGATAATTTTCATAAATTGATGGGTGAATATCTTCCATAGCATCTCTCCTGGTTTGAATTAGGGGTTACCTGTGTAGGCCGAGTCTTGAATAATTTCTCCCTTTATATCATCCAACTGGACTTAATGAATAAAATACTAGTCGGTAGGTGTTTATTATATGTAATTTCAGCTTTGATTGATCATTCTAGGTTTTAACAGCTCGATAACTCATGATTTTGATATTACACTTTCATATGTATATGCATGTCTTTATCTTTCTACTTTTTGAGCTTATCTCTGGCACTGGATATCTCTGTTGTTTTTTATTGCAATTATGTCCAAGTTCCACCTCTTTGGTGTTTTTGTTATTGAAAATGGATGGTTGAATTTAATTATAATTCATCTTCGGCATTCTTCTCAAATATCACTGCATGAGTTCTTGTTCGTAAATTTATTAAGTTTTTGTTTTGATTTTGCTGGAGAGCAAGACTTTATTGAATAATATTAATTTGAGCTATACGATATTAGGCTCTACACAGAGGAGTATTACGTCAATGAATTGTCTACAGAGGGGATTCCAGAGATTCAGAGAACAAGTCTTGTTTCCTCTGTAATTGATGATGATGCCAAACTTACTTCACCAGCTGGTTTCCAAATAGCTGAAATTCCATTAGTATGTTGCAGTATATCTTCTCTCTGTTATCCAAGTGCAAAACCACCTACCTAGCCATATAGTAAATATAATTTATACTAATTTCATGATTTCTAGTACTCAGAATATTTAACTTTATGTAGGAACCAATGTTCTCAAAAATGATCTTAGCTTCAGATGAGCTTGGATGTTCCGAGGAGATCTTAATAATTGTTGTTGTCCTTTCCATACAGGTAGACTCTCCCCTATATCATAATCTTTTTGGAATTCTTCATATTTGATCTAGCTGTTTGCATAACATAGAAATATGAACATCTTGAGTTGAATGATACAATAATTGTATGATAAGTTACATTCTAAGAGTTCTCTAATCAATTGTATACATATAGTCTACACTGGATCTTCAAAATTCTGCAAATATTTGAGATGCTTAAGATATTACTAATAAATCAATGTGAGGCTGCAGATAGTAGCCAAGCTGCGGATCTATATACTGGCCTATATTTAGTCGCATTTGGGGCTGGTGGACTAAAAGCGGCGCTTCCTTCCTTGGGAGCAGACCAGTTTGATGAGTCAGACCCTGAAGAGTCTAATACCCTTTCTAGTTTCTTTAACTGGTTCCTATTTTTTGTTGTTACTGGGGCTATCTTTGGTGTCACTTTCTTGGTCTGGATTAGTGAAAATGAAGGCTGGAACTGGGGATTTGGGGTGTCTACTTTTGCAGTAGCAATCGCAATCTTGTTCCTGTGCATGGGAAGATCACTCTACAGGAACAATGTCCCAAAAGGAAGCCCACTCAGTCGAATAATGCAGGTGTGCACCATTTTGTACAATTACACAGGATGTATGCATGGTCATTGTAATTGCAGATAGATATACTTTGATGTCCATTATTTTGATGGGGCTAATTCATGACTTCAAATGCTTTTTTCTAAAACTAGGTATTTGTGGCTGCAATTAGAAACTGTAATCTTTCACTGCCAGAGAATGCAGTAGGATTCCACGAGGTTCATGATAAACAATCTGAGACTCTTCACAGAACAAATCAATTCAGGTGCCTACTCTTATTCATCTTAGCTAGCTAGTGGAGATTCTTAGTGTTCGGAAAATTTAATCTCTCTATATTGCAGGTTCTTGGATCACACAGCAGTTATTGTGACTACAGATTCATCTACTGTTAACAATCCGGCACCCTGGAAAATGTGTACTGTGACACAAGTCGAGGAAACAAAAATTTTAATTCGGATGCTCTCGATAATTTTAAGCACTATCTTCATGAATACATGTTTGGCTCAACTCCAAACTTTCAGCATTCAACAGAGTAATACGATGGACAGAAATCTTCTTGGTTTTCAAGTCCCTGGATCTTCAATCCCTGGCATTCCACTAGTGTTTATGTTTATATTGATCCCAATATATGATCGTGTCTGTGTTCCAATTCTCCGAAAGTTCAAAGGGATTCCCACTAGAGTCACACACCTCCAAAGAATAGGAGTTGGACTCGTTCTCTCAGCCATTTCTATGGCTGTGGCAGGAATAGTAGAGACACACCGCAAATCTGTTGCTATCGAGTACAACATGGTTGATTCTGCAGAGCCTTTGCCTATGACTGTGTTCTGGTTAGGTTTCCACTATGCAATATTTGGAATGGCTGATATGTTTACATTGTGAATAGTCTAGTAAAGCTCATGTTTTTTTAAAAAAAAACTTCTGTTGCAGTCTATATGGGTATCGTCCAGGGGATCACAGAAAGAGCTAGATGAAGCAAAGATGAGATTTGCTGCTGCCGAGGTTTCATCTCAACTCATGTTTAATTTATATAGAGCTTTAGCTGGTTTAGCAACTGTTAAATTTTAGAAGAGCTTCAGCTGGTTTAGCAGATGTATTTCTGTTTGGGATGAACTATGTAAATGATCGATGGTGGATGTCTAGTACTTGCTTTTGCAGTTATGTAGTTTGTTTGGATTATGAAGTTTGTTTGGTGGTGGATATATGTACGTAATTGGTATAATCTATGGTAAATCAATGAATGTATGTTTGTTTTGGTTTGGTTAGTTTTGGAATGGTAAAATGGCAGTTGGTATGTTTTTGGATGACTCTTGTTTGGGTTTTGGGCATTTGATTGAAACAGGGGATTCATGAATAAAAAAAATAAACAAACATCACTTCATGAACAAAATAACTGATGTAAAATGTAGTCAAATAAGATATTTCATACAATAAACTGATGTCATAAGCAGGCACATATATCAGCTCACAAGAAATGACTGATGTAAAACAATATAATAGATATCACATTTTGAAAGAACTGATGTTAAACACACACAAAGACATCAGTTTCATTAAAAAATGAAAGGTACGACATCGCTTCTGATAAAAGACTGATGTAATATGTTAAGTTACACATCAGTTTAACAAGTTTTTCGATGTTAATGTATCATATTGCTTTATATGTGATAAGTTTAAAATGATATACATGACATATGAATGAATAACTAAAACTATAGTGAAGGTATACATTGAAGAAAAATACATCACATTGTTAAGAAAAACGATGTCTAAACTGTGTATAGACATCGGCTAATAAGCGATGTGTAATGCACCTACCTTTCTCATCGCATACAAAGGCATCGCTTGGATTTTAAATAGACATCGGCTAATAAGCGATGTCTATTGACAAATTTCTAGAAGTGATATCTCTCTCACTCATGACGAACCCTACTAGATCTACGAACAACCTATGTTTCCGGAGCAGGAACATCTTCATCGAGATCTATAGTCCTCCCACTATTTTTCTTGTAAAGTAACTCTATTTTAAAAAATACAGCAGTCCGAGCAACAGACACTTGGTTCTCAGTAGAATTATATAAACTACACCCTTCGTTTCTTCATGATATCCCATAAAATAACATTTATCTAATTTTGGTCCTAGCTTGTCAGAGACCAAGCATTTCACAAATGCTTTGCATCCCCATACTTTCATAAATGACATGCTATGACGTTTCTCAGTTAATATCTCATATGTAGTCTTTTTAACCGATTTAGTTAGAACTCGATTTAGTGTATATGTAGTTATTTCCAGAGCATAACCCTAGAAATTTATTGGAAGATCCTTTAGACTCATCATCGATCGTACCATGTCCAACAAGGTACGATTTCTTCTCTCAGAAACTATGTTCCATTGAGGCATTCCCGAAGGAGTAAACTATGTTCCAATGAGACAAGCTTTGCATTCTTCGTATGATTCATAATTCAAATTTATCCAGGTAGCCATCTTTATGTAACTTAGAAATGAGTTTCTCATTTATGTGGCCTAAATGACAATGTCAGAGGTATGTTTGATTTGAGTCTATCATCTTATTGCATTTATTATCATTACTATTTATTTTATAGACATGAGTATCAAGATCAAGAACATATAAACTATTAAACAAATGTGCAACCCCATAGCTAGCATTATTCAATAAAAAGGAAAAACATTTTTCTTAATCAAAAATGAAAAACCTTTCTTATCCAAATAAGAAACCAAAATAATGTTTTTACAAATCGCAGGCACGTAAAAATAGTTATCTAGTTCTAAAATAAGCCCGGTGGGTAATGATAAATGATAAGTCCCTACAGCTAAAGTAGCAATCTTTACTCTATTCCCAACACGTAGATCGACTTCTCCCTTCACCAATATCCTACTTTCCTGCAGTTCCTGCATATTTATACAAATGTGAGAACCATATCCATTATCTAATACCCATGAACTAGAAGTAGAAAAGTTAACTTTTATACCATAAATACCTGAATCAGAAGCGCCGGCAGCCTTCTTATTTTCCAGATCCTCCAAAAAAGCATGATAGTTTCTCTTCCAATGACCCGGTTTCTTGCAATAGTGACAAGTATCGCCCTTTGCAATACCGCCTCCAGGCTTCAAAGCCTATTTGGGAGAAGTTTTGGGAGCAGTACCAGATTTTGATCACATCCTCTTCTTGCCTTTCCATTTACCTTTCCCTTTGTCTCTCTCTTTGATCACCATCATTATGGGAGCAGGGGACACCATCTGAATGTTGGTCTCGGCAGTTTCCAACATAGCCAACAATTTGGTAGGTATCTTGTCTCACATTTATGTTGTAATTCATTAAAAATTGAGCATAGTGGTTGTTCAAAGATTGTAAGATCAGATCTATCTAGGCTTCCGTCCCAATCTTAGAACCCATAGTAGCAAGGTACTCCATATATTCAATCATCTTCAAAATATGAGGTCCAACCAAATCACGATCACCCTGTTTGCATGCATACAAAGCTTTGCTTGTATCAAATCTCTCTTGACGAGCCCGTTCTTCAAAAATACATTTAAGGTGATCAATCATGATATAAGCATTCATATGCTCATATTGTTTCTGAAGCTCAGGACTCATAGTCGCTAGCATCAAATAGGTGACATACATGTCAGCATCTATATGCTTTTGATAAGCAACCTGTTGAACATGTGTTGCACCTTCAGGAAGAGGTTCAGGGCGAGGAACATTAATGACATGGAACTTTCGCTCCTTTCTGAGGACTATCCTCTGGTTCCTTTTGCAATCAAGGAAGTTTGTTCATGTCAGCTTGTCCTTCTCAAGGACTGGCCACACGGAGAAGTTGTTTGAGTTGTTTGTCGTTTGATATCTATAATATTAAAATACATAAAATGAATTAGTCTATAGATGCTCATTAGATTATGTTCAAGTGATTATTTATATATATTCAAAATATATATCTCCTACTATTTTTATCAAATCAATAGCCCTAACTATTAATTCGGAAAGAAAATCTTCAATATCCTTTCCGGTGAGCCAAGATCCAAATTTTACAACATTTTAGTTCAGCTTTGGCTTTACTCCTAAAACATGATTCAATAAGATAGACAGTATTTGTTAATTATATCAACTATATAACTCTTGGAGAGTTCGATGGAACAACATTTGTTCATATTTATCTAATAAATCTCGCCAAACTCCATGCCTCTAAGTTCACAATCCTATTGTGGTAACTTAGTTAAGTCAAACATAATAGTCAGAAAGTATTAATATACTTCACCGCATCTCCCACTATAGATGGGAGTACTTCGCTCTTGCGAACCCACTCCTTATCGATGTAGGGGTTAACGCGTTGGACATATTGGAAGGCATGTGAACAACTTAATATGAGCTTTAGGGTTTTGTAAATATTAAAACGATCATGATCCCATCATAAAGAAATTATCAATTGTTCCTTGAATAATATACTTCAAATCAATATTTGTCAATGGTTTGATTTCCCAGTAGAGAGGGAGTCACAATGGTCTCTCTTAAAACCCACAACCTTACAAGTTCAATGTACCCGCTTTTTGACAAAATTGCCCCATATCAGAAATAAAGAAAATTCTTATTTTTATTCTGTATTTCTAAAATACAAGAATCTCATGTTCGTTTGTTAAATTTTAAAATCTTGAATCATGACAAATTTTATCTTCTTTAGCAGGCATTGCATGGGTGAATTATCTAATATATACATACATTGCTAATCTAATTAAGCATACATCATTCTAACTACTCTATAGATTCATTCATCACATGATATATGTAAAGTGCAATAAAATAAATGTGGTAGGTTATGGCCCCATCCTATGTGATCTTTATCAAGCTCATGATCAAGATCATGGTGAATCTAAGGTGGTTAAGTAAATAAATACAACTATCTATTACATCATATGTCTTCTTACTTTATTTGCTTCCTTGTATAGCTTTCTTGGATCACATTCAATGGACTCCTTTTTCTAGTCTTCAAGTCTTCAGGTGCATTACATAAATAAAATATAAAAGACTAATCTAATGAACTTACAAGAAGAACTCGAGTTACATTCGAGATTTAATATTACATGAATCAAAACGACATGCAAGTCATATTTAAAAACTAAAACCACAATTAAAAAACATTAATCTAATGTCTAAAGATCATAACCATCCACCATGCTTAAATAACATATAGTAATATAATTTATTATATACTTATTATTAATCTAATTAATCATATCAAGTGGAACATATATGAAACACTATTTTACAGAACAAACTCCGCTGAAAATTTTGAAAAAAATATCATAATCAAAACAGAAACTATCTACTTGATTCTTCATGTCTGTATCATTGTATCATATACATACAGTATGTTCCAGTCCCCTATTGTGTCCATACACAATTAATCATAATAAAAGTCATCTCAGATCATCAACACATGCATAATATCTTCATATATATCATGGAAGATCATCAACATATATAATATCATCATATTTATCATGGCTAATCATTAACACATGCATAATATCATAATATCTATCATGGAAGATTATCAACACATGCATAATATACAAATTGCAAACATATAGTCATGAAAGAATGTATACATGATATTATCATCAAAATCAGTAAACACATAAACGAATTAAAACCTTTCGCAAGTAGCTATAATACCATTGTTGGGTTTCAGGATATAAAAACACAGCGGAACAATAAATAAAACCGTAAAAACAGATAAAAACTGAAACCCACCGCATGATCCATGCGAAAAAATATTTAATTTGTGGATGAGATATTTACCTTAAAGTGTTTTACGATTATGGTTGTCAAAAAGAGATCATTACTTCAACCCAACACCACTTATCTCGCCTTAACGATCTACGCCGTATAGGTATCCACACGAAATCCGGTACGGAGGAGGCGTGTACTAGCACCGGAAATTGAACTCGTTCTTCTTCTCTCTCTCCCTCTGCTACTAGGGTTTTGTTATAAAAACGTAGTTACCAAATTCATCCCTAAAAGAGATTATATATGAGAGAAAAAAAATGAGTTATAACCCTAATCCAACAATATAGTCATATTAAATATTAAATTCTAATTTATTGTCTAATTAAGTCTCACTTAATTATCCAATAACTAAATTTCTAATTTAATAATAATAAATTTGAATTTCATTTAATCTATTAATTAATTCCAACTTGATTAAAATTAAATAATAAAAAATTCATATTTAATTCAAATTTGAGTTTAAATTAAATATTCCTCCAAACTTTCTTTTTGCGTCGACCCTATAGGTTATTATTATGTTGGCAAATTATTAAATATCTCATATTAAAATTATAAATACTGAGTGGCATCCAGAAATACATCATTGCTACGCAAGTAATAATAATTAAATCGGTGATTGATTAAACCTTTCGTGAATAATGTACAATATAATATAATCCATCTAACTATATATTATAGATTAAACTCAAGGCATGTTATGTGTCATCCTCTTCATGGTTTAATCGCGGGTTCCATGATCAATGAGTAGACTATCATTCCAAATCAACATTTGAGCGCGGCGTCACGCATTTCATAGTCTAGCTCGCACAAGAGGCCAATAATATTACTCCAAATAGGAAGGTTAAATCATTTCTAGATCATTCATATTTCTCATATGATTTATTATACATCTAAAGTCCAATTTCATCATTACCCGGTCAAAGGCAACTTTTAATGTAATATCAGAGTATATTAATCATCATATAGAAATATAATGATTTCAAGTCGAAGGACCATTACATCATTATCACTGTGAGAATTACTTATCAACACACATGTAAAATCTCATATTTGGTCTCTCCAGCACCATGTATATTTACATCTACCCGTGTTTTCGATTTTACTATCACTCTACGTATGATCAATAAGATGTGATTATCAGTCAATAAACACACTAGTCTTAATGTATTATTATTATCCCATAATAATAATAGTCGACTAGGGATATTTAGGATATAATACTAGTCACGTACTTAGAGATATAAAATTCATATCATATTAAAAGAATATTTATTAATCTAATATTTATATCGCAGTAAATTAAGATATAATAAACTATGAAAGAATAATCGATAGAACATAAATATTAATAATCCAAATATCATAAACAAAATATAATAGGGTTATGTGTAGGGCACAAATACTAACAATAACAACCTAAAAACATATCTAGAAGATTTTTTTAAACTTAATTAATCATCTTCAGAGTCTTCATTATTTTAGCATTTCTTATATCTTTGTCCTAGCATGCATTCTTTTATGTCATAGTCTTTGATCACAACGTTGTCTTTTTGCCTTCATTAGTGAATTTAAATTAATTTAGAGTAGCTTTTTCCATACAACTCTTCATAGCTCTCCAAGTGTGCTTGTTCCTCCCTTCTTAATTACAATAGCAAGTCTTTGTGAAAGAACTACCATGAGAAAATAAGTATTTGAGAGGTCTCTTGGTCCCACCCTAAACATTCTAAGAACCTAAAATTATTTGTTATCTCATGTCATTGTCCAGTACGTACAATTTACATAACATGAATATAAATGGTTAGTATTAATGAATACCTAAGTTCATTTTAAAATTAAAAAATGATCGACAACAAACTAAGAAAAGTAATGAAGGGAAGAAATTTTTTACCTAAACAATCAAGATATGAAAAATGAAACAGATGTGCAAGTAGCAGAAGAAGATGAAAAGTTGTAAAATGAAAATGAAAATCAGTAAGAGAAAACTATAGCTTTATAAATACTAATTACAAATTTTTCTATAATGCTTGACTTATATTTCCTAAATATCAATTATAAAACTGGGCTTCATTTTTAACTTTTTAAATTTAGATGCTCATTTTGAAGTTTTGGATTAGAGCCCTCATTTTAAATTTTTTATAGAATTATGGTTTCCTGCATGGGGTAGGTTATAAGTTTTGACTTCAATATTGAATATTTAACTTTACGCCCAATTTCAATTTTTTTGTAAACTATAATTTTCAACGATATCTTCTATTTACCATCAACTTGTGGTAAGTTAAGACTTTGGTCATCATTTTAATTTTTTTGCACATATAAGCCCCGTTTTAAATTTTTTTAGGAAATTATCAAAATTGTGAAAAAAAATTTATGAAACTTTATTATGTGAATCATTATAATCGATTTTTCATTGTAAATTCAATCCAAATGTGCTTTACCAATCACACTTTTTTGTACATATATTTAATATATATTTATATTAAATATTATAATTGGATCACCCAAAAATTATAATAATCAATACAAACTATTATTCAAAAAAAAATTATATTAAAATATTTGCAAATGAGTAGTAGAAATCATAATATTTACACACATGTGTATTTCATTCCTGTTGGATCCATCAAGGAATTTTTTAAAAAGATTAATCAATACATATTTCAATTAAAGCATTGCAAATGAACTTTAAAAATGACAACACTTGACATACATGACTAGTTCACTCGTGAGATCACAGATGAATTATTCAAAAAATTAAAAAAAATTAAGTTTTAGCCCTAATCTTACCCCAAAAATCTTAACCATAAATTATAATCCTCAAGCTAGTTTTCACATTCAATATAGGTATAGGTGGTAAAATAATATATATAAGGGAGAAGATGGAAGACGAAAGCGTTTGTGTGATGTTCCTCAATCTTATTTTAAATTTCTAATTTTCTTAATTTTCTGAATTAGTTAATATTAAAAATTGTAGTTACTAATATTCTTCTAAATATATTATTATCGTTTGTAATATTCTTTTCTTTAAAATTTTTGTAATTTATAAGAAAAATAATTAATAGAAGTCTTGACTAACAAGTTAAATATTTAATATTTAATTGAGTAAAGTCTTGACTAACAAGTTTGGCAATGTAAAAGCAAGTAAATAATCTTATATTATATACATAAATGCCAATCGTTTGACTTCAAAAATTATTTTCTATTATAATTTCAAACTTTATTTTTCATGTTATTGTAATTTTTCGGCTATTCATTTTGTTAAGCTCTTAAATTTGTGTTAATTGTTTGATTGTTTTTATGAGTTCAGAGTGTATCATTTTGTTTAAGAAAGAATTATGGATGCTACTAGACTTAGTGATTCGTTTCATATTATTTGGTTAAAAGTATGTTACTCAAAGTTTATATTTAAGTATTTTTGATGTAGTCAAGAAATATAGTGGAGCACAATATATGCTAAGGGGTAATAATAAATTTTGCATACATTAGCAAAAGACAAGTATAAGCGCATTATAGAAATCGGCCCATTATAGATATCGGCCAATTTTTCAAAAATCATCAATAAATCGCTAAGAAACCCGTCCAATATTTTACCGGGTTGCTAAATTACCGATAAATCATTCGATTTGTCAAAAATCGCACGATAAATCACATATCAATAACTAAACCAAATAGTTCTAATTTCCGAAATTAATAATCATGAGTACAACAAAACAACCTATAATTTTATATATTAATGCATTTTCGCATGTATTTATTATTGTAATTATAAAATATTTATTTTATTTTCAATGGAGCACGTATATAAGTAAATGCTATCATATTTAATAATAAATATTTATTAATTTCTTAAAAATATTTGTATAGTTCCGCCGTGAAGCGTGGCTTAATGTCTTGGTCTAGTGAAGCGTGGCTTAATGTCTTGGTCCAGTTATATAATGATTTCAATGTATTTTATCTAATTTATAAATTTTGTAACATATTTTAAAATATCATGAATTACCATAATCTTCTAGAAAACTTCATAAAAATTTCATTACAATCCAAAAATTTTATAAAGTTTATGAATTAAATTTGAATTATCATCGACTTTAAAAATTTATAAAATATTACTTCCTTCGTCTCACTAGATTATTAACATTTGAAATGGAGTATCGACATACATTTAATACTTTTATCTAGTATAGTTTTATAACATATATTTAAATTTTTCTTTTTCTGAATAAAAGTTTAACGTTTAAACTTTATTGAAAAAAAAAAATTAAAAATAAGTTACGGACTATAGTAAATAAGAACCTTAAAATACGTGCCGAACTTTTTATTTCAAACGTTAAGACCCTAGTGGAACGGATGGAGTAATTGATTGTCTCTGAAATATGAATACAATACTATTTCAATAAAAATCAATAAATTTAACCAGATATGACAAATTTTAATGAATATTTTAAAAGTCTATCAAACAGTCAAAAAATTTTTAATATTCAAAATATATGTTATATTCCTAATTAAATACACCTTCATTAATATAACTAAAAATGCCCTTAATTTTTAATGTTAATCGCCATACGCGCTACCTCTAGTGGTTTAATAAGTCAATCAAATCCTAATTTACTTTATAAATTTATATAATAAAAATCCTCCCGTTTACATTTGATATTTGATGATCGATATCTCCATTCACCTTATCACTTATTTTTTCACTGTGTAATTAGCTAATCAGTAATAATCAAATCTTCATAATGTACACAGGCACCGGTAAGATAATAAAAACCAATTATTTTGATATTGTCATTGATCTTTGCGGTGCTTATTGTCCTAAAAAATAAATATTTTCCGCACAAAATTACAATATAATATATGTGCATGTCACGTGCTAAAAGATTACTTCCCTAAAAATAACTAGCAATTAACAATCATGATACGGGTATGGTACGCGCCACCTAATTATGCAACTAGAGTTTGTCGTGCAACTCTCGTGCTAGGAAAATTAGCAACTAATAATCATGTCCACCGTAAGATAATAAAATCCAATTATTTTGAATAATGTCATTGATCTTTTGCGGTCTTATTATCCTAAAAAATAAATGTTTGCCGCACAAATTAACAATATAATATATGTGCATGTCACGTGCTAAAAGATTATTTCACTAAATAACTAGCAATTAACAAACATGATACGGGTATGGTACGCGCCTCCTAATTATGCAACTAGAGTTTGTCCGGCACGTGCGAGAAAATTAGCAACTAATAATCATGTTTATATCCCACGTGCTAAAAAACCTAGTAACTAATAGTCAAGCAACTAGAAGTATAACGCTAGGTAAATATATGCAAGATCCAATATCTGAGTAGCAATTTAGTCAGTTGCTATATTTGTAACAGACCCTGACATACAAATCAAAGAAAATAAAAACTAGTCAAAATCTATTGGATTTTAGTTTTTAATTTAGTCATTAATTTACTCCAATATCTTTTTAATATCTACATAAAATAATTTGAAATCCATAATTATTGCCTAATCGGTTTTTAAATCAAAGCTGTATTTTAAATCATAAATATAAGGCACTACCAACATGTTGTGATATAGTAAATCAGTAATGATCTAGAGTTTTATGTTACATTTACAGATGGAAGGCAATAACAACCAAAGCCAAGACTCTTCCCAAATGGTTCAACAGTTACTCCCACCTCATGAACCGCAACCACTCTGATTTTGAAACCAATCACCTGAACAACACCAATCCCCAGAACCAACAAACTCTACAGGGGTTGGCGGTTTTTCCCAAAATTTGTCCACGAGGCCGTCCTTGTGGCTCCAAAAACAAGCCTAAGACTCCTGTTTGTCCGCGATTTGTGAGAGCTCCAAGTTCTCGAGGTGCACGTTCTTGAAATTTCATCGGCGCTGACATAATGGAGACCCTTAACACATATGCAATGCAGAGAGGAGAGGTGTGTGTATCTTTAATGGGAAGGGGACAGTTTGGAATGTTATCATCCACCAACATGCTTCTTCTTCCTTGTCTGGGGGCGTTATTACACTGCCAGATGCTTTTGAGATTATTTCGATTACTGGGACAGTGCTTCCTCCCCCGGCTCCACCAGGATTCGGGAGCCTATCGATCTTTTTATCAGGAGGACAAGGGCAGGTTCTTGGGGGAAAAGTGGTAGGTCCGCTGATTGCCAAAGGTGCAGTTATTTTGATGGTGGCTACTTTTGCTATGCGGGTATGAGGAGTGCGTATACCATTGGAGAGGCACGGGGCAGCAGAGCGGGAAAATGCAGCAAATGGTGCTAATCAGGTGCGAGGATTCAGCCACTATACTCAGGCATTTACCGTGATAGGAAGTGTTG